>NC_050573.1:382736559-383036559 GCF_011100635.1 Trichosurus vulpecula
ATAGCTCATAGATTTTGCTTTTTTTCTTATTCTCAACAAATACCAAATAAAAAGAGCATTTCCATATACAAAGTAGAAAAGAGGGGACAACTGTGAATTTCTATGATGTACAGCTTGCTTTTACTTTTAAGTTTATAAATAATTCAACATTTAACTTTCAAAGATGTCCTGCTTATCTGTGTTTCCTTCTGGTTTTTCCTTCTGTTCTAACAATGGACATTTAAAACTATGCTAGTACCTACTAGTTCAAAAGTCTTTCTTTGTTCCTACAAGCTCTGCTGAAATGGTCTTGCTTCGGGTTATTTATGTGGAGCTTAGATGAAGGGAGCTAGGGTCTGGAGCTCTTTCCCAACAAATAATTTCCACAGAAGTTGAGCTGGTCCAAGAGACTAAGGAAGCAAGAAAAAGAAAGAGACTTAACATTGTCTTTCTTAAAATAAACCACTGTCCTCAAACAACACAATTATACCAAAGTCCCCTGTAACTAAACTGATATAGATATGTGAGGTCACTGTTGAGACAAGATGATCTGGTAGTTAAAATGCTAGATTTGGAGTCATGAGGAACTACGTTCAAATTTCACTTCTGACACTTACTAGTTGTATGACCCTGATTAAGTCACAACTTTTCTGAGCTTCATTTTGCTCTTCTGTAAAAAGATGGGGCTGGATTAGATATCCTCCAAGGTCTCTTCCAACTATAAATTTATAATCTTATGAGGTTCCATGATGATGACAAATGCACATGAAAGGGAACACATCCATAAATGGAGAAACACCTGTGACATTTCAATTATGTTTTTAATGTCTGGAAAACCAAGCAGCTGTGACAGCCAACTATGCTTGCCAAGTGGCACTTGGCTGATCACCCTAGGTGAGAAGGGAGCTGAGCCAGATGTCAAAGAATCCTGGAAGCAGTGGTGCCCATTGCTCCTAGCAACAATGGAGTGGAGGCATGGACCTACCAGGAGATGGAACTCACCAGACAACGTGCCCTAATAGGAAAACAGCACCAGTGTCAAGAACTCTGAAGGCCTCCAAAGAGGTAAACACAGGTGTTCCTCACAGGAAGGGCAGTTTAGTAGTGCTCTAGGGACAACCTTCTTTTGATTTCATTTTCATCCTTCACCAAGCCTGAATTTTCCATCTGCACAGAAAAAGCATCTGAGCACCAGAGAAATTCCCAGGGGATAAATGTTTGTAGATAAGTTGCCCCTGGGTTATTTTAGTTGAGTCATTCTACCCCTGATTTAAGTCTAGACTTCTTCATTTGTAAAAGGAGGAGGTTGGGCAGTCTGGCAGAAAATAAGTAAAGACCAACATCTTACTACATATACCAAGACATGCTCTAAATAGGAACATGATTTAGGCAGAAAGGGTGACATCATGAACAAATTAGAGGCACATGGAAGAAGTTCCATATTAGATCTATGGATAGGGGAAGAGTTCATGATGAAACGAGAAATAGAGAGGTTCAGAAGAGGTAAAATGGACAATTTTGATTACATGAATTTACAAAGTTTTTGCACAAGCAAAATTAAGGCATCAAAAACAAGAAGAAAAGCAGGAAACTGGGGAAAAATCTTTGCAGCAAGGTTTTCTGACATGGTCTAATTTCTATGATAAACAGGGAACTGATTCAAATTTGTAACAATAAAAACCCTTTCCCAACTGACCAATGGCAAAAGGATATGAATAGGAAGTTTTCAGAGGGATAAATTCAAGTTATTAATAGCCATATGAAAAACCACTCTAAATCACTAATAATTAGAAAAATACAAATTAAAATAACTCTGAGGTACCACCCATCGGAGATGACAAAAATGGAAAATGACAAATGTTGGAAGAGCTACAGGGAAATAGGTACATGGATGCACTGTTGGTACAACTGTGAACTGGACTAGCCAATATGAAAAGCAATTTGGAACAACACCTAAAAAGCTACTATACCACATGTACCCTTTGACCCAGAGACATTGCTACTAAGTCTATACCCTAAAGAGATCAAAGAAAGAGGAAAAAAACCCATTGGGACAAAAATATTTAGAACAGCTCTTTTGGCAGTGGAAAAGAATTAGAAACTAAGAGTGTGCCCATAAGTTAGGGGAATGGCTGAACAAGTTATGGTATGTGAACGTGAAGGAAGAAAAATTTTGCTATGAAGATGATTTAAGAGAAACCTGGGAAGACTTGTATGAACTGATGCAAAGTAAAAAGTGTGCAGATTCAGATCAACTTATCTAATAACAACAATTTGTAAAGACAAACAACTTTGGAAGACTTAGAAACTTTGATCAAAGCAATGACCAACCACAGTTTGAAAAGTCTCAGAGTGCAGAGTAGGATATTTTTTACATGATCAATATGAGATTTTGCCTAACTATACATGTTTGTAGCAAGTTCTGTTTTTTTCTCATTTGAATGGGGGGGGGGGAGAATGAATACCTAAAATAAAATTAATTTGAAATTTAAAAAAATAAAAGACAACCCCTTAAGTTAAAAAAGAAAAAGGAGGAAAGAGTTGAACTGAATCATCTCTAAGGTCACTTTCAGCTCTATAGCTACTAATTTTGTGAATATCAACCTCCATCAAGCAACTCAGGAAAATCTCCATGATATTTAGAGATCAGGCAGAATTTCAAAGGGTGAAGTTGTATGGTCTTCTCATTTAGCTTTTTATAGCCAGTGCCTGATTTCGACATGACACTAGGATCAGTCTGCAAGGGTGGGTGGGGGTGATAAGATCCTTCCTGTGAGGTGAGTGATCAATGAATCCGAGTACACAACAGATGCTTTGTCCCTCACTCTGCCTGTCAGATATGTGACTGACTAACAGATGGAGTGGTCTTAAACAGTTTGAACCATCTGTCCCTTTGTAACACATCCAGGGCCACTGAGTGGAGCTGTGAACTACTACAGATATTCTGGAAGACAGTTTGGAATTAGGGGAGATAAGTCATTAATGTATTCATATACATTGACCAAGAATTATACTCCTGGAAGTATACTCTGAGGAAGCCAAAGGTAAAGGTCCTATATTAACAAATTATTCATAGCAACCCAATTAATCAATATCCTTCCTAAAATGGGATATGGAACTGAGGATAATGTTCAAGATGCATAATGACCAGGGTAGAGTACAGTAGAACTTTTGCTTCTTTCCAAAAGCTATTCTTCTATTAATGTCTTCATCCAATTCACTGACAAAAATATTCAATAGCACAGGGCCAAGGACAGACCCCTGAGAAGAGGTGCTTGCCATGGATATGACCTTATAGGCATATATATAGACCCCTTAATGATCACTCTTTGGGGTTAGTCATTCAACCATCTCAGAATCCATTTAGTTGGATACAGTTACCCCGCATCCTCCATTTTGTCTATGAATGAATGAACAAATGACAAATAAATTTAGTAAGTGGCTTGTTTACCAAATATTATACTGAATAATGGGGGTATCAATATAAAAAAGCAACCACAACGCTCCCCTCCCCTCACCCCTATGAACTTTTATTCTTATAGGGGAAGACAAGAGCCATAAAGACAGTAAAAGAGATTCTATCAAATCACTTGCTAAAATTGAGGCATACTATGTCTATAGTGTTCTTCTAAGCTACCAATTCAACATCCCTGTCAAAAAAGAAAATAAAGTTGGAATAGGATGATCTGTTCTTAATTATGTTATTCTGGCTTTAATAATCACTACTTCCCTTTAAATGCTTATAAACCATCCCTTTAAAATGTCCTCATTCTGGAATTTTGGCTGAAATTTACTGCAATTCCAATCAGTTTATTAATCTCCACTGCAGCACTCACAACTATTTGAAGACCTATGGTGATAAGAAACTCACTAACTCCCAAGGAAACGATTTAAAAAAAATAAACATGGAGTTAGATCAATTTTCCTTATACTGAATGGAAGTTCACATCCCTGGAATTTCATCTCACTGCTCCTAGTTTTGTCCTCCTGGGCCAAACAAAGAAAGACAACTTTTTTTCACAAGACAGCTTTTCAGATGTTTGAGGATAAATATCATGAATTCCTTCAGTCTTCTCTTCTGTAGGCAGACCGAATCAGCAACTTTTGACAAATGGCCTTTACTCTTTAGAGTGGGCAATGGATGTCAGGGTGATTAGATTGTTCCCCATATACTTAATAGATAGATAGATACTTAATAGATATTGGTTAAAATGCATTGATGGAATATTCAAGTCAATCATCAGACAGAATCTCCTGAAAAGTGAAAAAGATGATTCTCCCATGAAACCAGGGCAAGCAACTCTGTCCACAATGCACATATTGGTAAGAGCTTATCTGAAGCTAGGGGAATACACTCAGTGGCTAGGAAAAACTCCTTCTAATCCCATCATCCTATGCTTTTTAGTCAATCTCCCTTTAGGGAAGCCCTGTCAACAAATTATCAGTTGAGACCAAAAGAAGGAGAAAAAGAAAGAAGAAATGGAGATTAACCACGGCATTTTTCATATAAACTTTGTACATTCCCAAAGGGGTGTGTGTGTGTGTGTGTGTGTTTTGTTTTGGTAATTGTAATATTGTATATCTTTGTTTCATAGTCCCCAGACAAACCACAACCAGAGTCATGAGTCCCTCCAGAGAGAGACAAATGACTTTACAGTCAAGAGGCATCTTCAGAGTGGGAGGCAGAAAACTGGCTGATGGATAGACTATCTTCTGTTCCAGGACAGTGCATTTATCATTATGCTTTATGTACATTATAATGAACATATTTTTTAACCACTGAGGAGCATTTCAAATTGAATGATACATTTTCATTTTAAATCCTAGTTTCACAGAAGGCAGTATTTCATGGAGAGGGGAAGGGAGAGAGATTAAAAAACCAGACAGGTGTAGCAGAAATTGGAATGGGGGAGGAGTTATCAGGCAGCCAGCTTTTGACTGGAGTTCTGCTACTCCTCTCTTTAATTCATGGTGGGCATCGGACATATGCTAATTTCATTGTTGGCCTAAGAGCTTTGTTGTAAAAAAGAAGCAATGAATGACTGCCCTAGAACCCTTACTTTGCTCAGGCTCCCTGGCCAAGAAGCTCTACCATCTGCTCTGGCAACATGTCCCAATTAACAGACACTCAGAGTAGGGTCACTGAATGAAAGAATGTTAGTCCCGGAAAGGAACTTACCTTCTTTTTTTAATTCCTTCAGCTTTACAGGTGAGGAAGCTAAGACCCAAGGAGAAGTGACTTACCCAAGGTCACATCATTAGCAGATCTGGGTCTCCTGACTTCTAGTGGAGTGATTCTTTACATCAGACCACAATGTCACTTCTACTTTCCCACAGACTCACACCTTTAAACTACTGCTTATTCCTTTCCTAGCCACTGCTTCCTTCTCCTTTTATGTAGTACTAGTAAAAATTTCAGCCTATAAGTACCTAAGCAGAATTGATGCAGGAAGGTGGGGAACAGTTATGATTCCCAAAAGGAAAAAAATTCAAATCATTCCTTGGACTGCCTTGTCTCAAAGTAGGCTTTCTAATTCGCTAAAACCTTTTGGCTGGTCTAGTGAAATTGAAATGATTTTCTTGGGGCGGGGGTGGAGGTAGGGGTGGGGGTGGGAGTGAGGATGATGATAGCCTTGGCAGGATTCAGTATAGATTCATCTGCTAAAACAGGGCACAAAAACAGAGTGGGACCAATAGGAGGACCAACTATAAACATATGCAGTAATTTAGGGGCTTTGGGAAGGCCCTGGTGGGAGTGGGATAAGCATCATGTGGAAGGAAGCATTTGAACTGAGCTTTGAAGGAGGCTAGAGATTCTACAAAGTGAGGGGGGGGGAATGTATTCTAGGCATGGGGACAACTGGTTCAAGGGTGTGGAAACAAGAGTCAGAGGTCACATAAGAGAAGTATTGTTTGGCTGGAATGGAGACTGAAAGTAGGGCGATCAATTAGGAGGTTATTATAATAGCTTAAGCAAGAAGTAATGTGGGCTTGAACCAGGATGGTGGCTGAATGAGTACTGAGAAGGGGACAGAGAGGTGAGGGATGTTGTGGAAGTAGAATCAAGAGACTTGGCAAGTGATCAAATGTGGGGAATGAGATTGTTTGCTAGAGCCTAGGGTGGGTTAACCCCTGAGTTCCACATTGGTAGGGAATAAACATTAAAAAGACTCTCTTAAAGACAAAGAAATATTACCATCTCAATTTCTACTTTCTCGTCAAAGCTTCCACTAATCAAATCACACTAGCCATGCTAATCTGATCTCCTATTACATGGGTAGTTACCACACAGCCTTGTACTTAATTCTATGCAACAGCAGCACATCTTATACTTTTTGTTTAGCCTTGTGAGGTACATAGTAGAAACTCAGTAAATTCATATTCCATTCAATTCATCCAACATTAAGCATCTGTGGTATGCCTGGCATCACATTAGGTAGTGGGTAAGATACCAAATTTGTATAAGATAGAGGAAGGGAAAAGGACAGACACACTGCTCCAAATGAGGGCTCTGGGAATGACTGCCACTCTTGATTGCCTATTAGCTAGCGGAGACCCACTACCACTCTAATAAAGCCTAGTAGGAAGGGAAGGGGCAGAAAGAGAAGAGAGAATGTAGGAGGTAGCAACTTGGGTCCTTTAAGAAAAGAGATTGGATCAACAACCATGACAAAAAATATTTTCCACAAATGTGAAAATGTTTAAACCTTCTCTTCCCTCTCACTACTCTTCCTAACACATATGTCTACAAAAGATAACAAGTAGAAATACAAATACAATGATCTTTCAAGAGAATCAGAATAGTGGGGAAAGATATTCATCAGATCCCCCATTCAGGGCTGTTGAGTTTCCAGGCAACTCAGCTTTGCCAGAAGCAGACATGATTTGAGCCAATTGGAATGAACAGTTAGGAGGTGAGGGGGAAAGCTATTTCCCATATGGGTTCAAAGATTTAATTTGAATATGTTTTCTGGAATGCCAAGGAAAAGGCTGCCTGGATGAGGTGAAATGAACACCTGGCTTCTCTGAAAACTCAAGTCATTTTCTGTGAAGATGAAGCCAAATGGCACTTGAGAAAGGAGCAACAAGGAAGGCAAGCTGGCAGGGAATACCTCCTTCCCACTCAGGGAAGGACAAATAAGGACGTCCAATATTTTTGGCATTCTATGCCATCCCTTGTTCTGTTCCACTCGTCTGGGATGCTCCCTCTCCTCCTCTTGTTCAATCAAAATCCTACCTACCCACAGATATCCAACTCATGTTACTTTCCCAAAGGGCCTTGCTCTAGTACTCCAATACACAATAATCACTGCTTTTTTAAAAAAAAAAATGAACTTGACTATATATGGTATTGTATCGGTTTCTAAATTTTATCTCCCCAGGATGCCTGTAAGCTCCTAGAAGGCATGAGCCGTGTTTTCCAGAAACATTATAGTACCTACAGTGCTTAACTCAGAGCTTAATATACTTTTAAGCATAATCTGAATTATTAATATTTTTGCCATCACTTTATTAAGTCTAGACTATCAACCAAACAAAAAGCCAAGCTCTGATTTGTAGCATTTGCTGAGTTCTAAGACGTAAATGTTCACACTGAAAATTTAACCATCAGGTCTTGAGAGCCTTGGCAACATCTATCAAAAACAGTCTTAAATTTTCAGGAGTCAATGTTATGTTCAAGACATGATATATGATACTTTTATTTGTGACAATGCTCCAGTGCTAGCATAGTTTATTTGTTGCAGGCTCACAGATACTTTGAAGTTTGTTTTTGCCTAACAGAGATTTGTCACCTGTCAATTTAGGAAGAAGAGTGTATAATTCTGATGGTCTTTCTAGGAGTAAGTGCTAACTTGTTGCAGCTTGCAATCATATTGTATACAATTTCTGCTTCAAGCCTCTGCCCATCAGTGTGTGTGTGTGTGGGGGGGAGTCTTTAAAGAATGAGATTATCATTATTACTATTATCGTAGGGCTTGGGATAAGGGGTAGACTTGGGATTTCAGTGATGTAGGGATGTCTCAGAAGAGGAAATTCCTTCGATCAATTCAGATCTGCATGTTCTCTGCAACTTAACAGTCTAAGAGACTTGCCTGGAGCACTGAGAAGTCAGTAAAGGCGACAGGACGTTAGGTCGGCTCTCTAACCACTATATCTTTCATTATTATTATTATTATTATTATTTGTATCATTATTATGCAGAATGAAATGTAGATAGGAAGAAGCACCATTATGAACAGAGTATGTTAGAGATATAAGGGCATCAGAGGCTCTGAAGGTGGCATCTTCTCCCAGTTCTCCCAAGGTGGCTTTTCTGAGAATCAGGTGATTCCAGCAAAAACAGGAGAGATCTTTATAGCCACATATGGGCTGGCAACAAAACTGGAGGCGAGCAGATGGTGATGTGTATTAAGCAGCCTGGCTCTCTGGCTCCACAGCTGGAGCCATTAAATTCTCACCTTTAGGTTCAACTATCCACTATTTTCTGGAACCAATCTGGCCCCTTGGCAAAGGACAGTTAAAAACACCATGGAGGTACAGCTTGGAAGGACCAGTATCAGCCCTGGGGCTGATTCCAGTTTACTATTGTACTCCAGTAACTGTGTTCTAGTAACTTGCTTTTCAGTTCCCTTTTATATGCTGTCTTCCCCTATTAGAATGCAAGCTCCATGAAGGCAGAATCTATTTTTCTTTTTTCTTGTATTTATAACCTCATCACTTGGTACAGTGCCTGCTCATGGTAAGCACTTACTGCTTGTTGACTTGTTTTGTATCCCCTGATTGCTGCCTTTCACACTGAAATTCCCTGGTGTTGTTCCCATGTCTTATTTTCCACCCTTCTACTGTACTTAAATCATTCCCTTATATCCCAAATAATCTGCCTTGTTTAGTCCCTGAATCCCAGGCTGCACTACCTGTTCCCAGACTTCCCTGTTACTATCTGCCTGAATTTCAGTCTGTTTCCTTGACTTTTGCTTTACCTGCCTACCAGAACCATCTACTTGAGACCCTTGCTAGATTTCCCATCTCCCCAAACTTCCTGGTATCACCTGATGCTGAGATTTGCCCCAATTGTCTACTCTGCTCTTCACGGGCCTACGAAATCTCTAGATGGAAATTTCCTTTGTCTGGCCCATCTTGCCACCCACTGAGCCCAAGATCCAACAGGAATATTCCTGTATTATATAAGGCAGCTAGGATTGTCTACAGTTGATTGGGATTGTGTGACCCTTCGATACTTGATTTAGGAACAATACCAGCTTGGTGTGCAAAAGCAGTCCCCAAGAATGATGTATGACATCTTTTTAATTTCTTATTGTGGCTTTTAAAGTGAATTGATATTTTATGAATTTTCTAATACCCCCTTGAGATCCTTAGGCTAGACATACCTTCAGATATCTCATAATTGGTCCTGTGAATCCCTGGCGTAGATGTAGTTTAACCTGATAATTGCAGCTGGAAGCACAGCTTGGCCTGAAGGCCTGGGGAAGTGAGCAAACTGCTTACATGTATGTCCTTAGACTCTAAGCTGATGAGAGTGGGAAAAGCTTTCAGCTCTTCTATTTCTATCCTTATTCCAGCAAGGAGTAGACAATCTCAAATAACTTAACTTTAGCTCTGAACTGTCATTCCATACTCTGTATATCAGAGGTATCCTGATTGAAGCTATCCACAAATTAGCCCATAAAGCATAAGCTGCACTCCTTTGGACAGGACTCCATCAAGTCCCCAGGAACCTCATCGTCAGGAAACTCACCATCCTATAAGACTGCATCAGCCTTGGTCCTCACACCTCATCAGTACCTTCAGTACCCTCTGCCTCCCTGATTGGAGGACTGGAGGGTGAAGCAAAGAACTCCTCTCAATGCCTCCATTTAAAGAGGTACCTTCTATTCCCTAACATCCCTCCCTCAACTTCCTTATGCATGCTATCTTCTCAAATTAGATTGTAAATTCCTCAAGGGCAGGGACTGTCTTTCTTGTTCATATTCATATCCCCAACAGGCATAGAGTAGACACTTAATAAATGTTTATTGACAGCTCACTGACATTTAACACAAAAGCATTGTGTCAGAAAGGCAGCCTCATAGAACACAGAACTAGAGCCAAAAAACCACAGTTCTAGAGCCACCTCAGCCAGTGTGACCTCGGACAAGTCACTTCCCCTAATGGCTCTTAGCCTCTTCACCTATAAAGTGATGTTGGGTTAGATGAGCTCCTGAATTGCTTTTCCACATAAAAATTCCATGCTGCTTGTCAGATCCAAGCTCTGATATGCAGACTTAACTCACAGATTTAGGAGGTGATAAAAGGAGCCATAATTGGCATTTGTAGCAGCCGTACCAATGAAGTGAATTATTGAACTTTTAGCCCTCTTCCCTTTGGCTTTCCCTGAATTAAACGGCTGATACCAGATGCTGCAGGGGATAAGGCGCAAATCAGCTCAAAGTCTTCTAGTCAGGTTGGAAGGGAAAGCAGAGCCAGCTCATTAGGCACAGGGTCATTAGCTGTTTTTGTTGATGCCCCAGGGTCAGCAATGAAATCAAGCAGGCCCTAGGGTGTTTCAAGTCTTTTTCTACAGGAGCTGTGGGGTAAACGATGCACAGTAGTTGAGACATGGAAAAGAAACATATTTTCCCATTCTCACTAGCTTATCACCTGGAAGAGTGTTATTTCAGGTTTTGAAACATGGCTTGGGAAAGCATTTTACCCATACGCCTTACATTTTCAGGCCAAACCTAAATTTTTGTTTTCATCAGCATCTTCCCCCTCCTCCAGGCTCGACATTTGGAGACTTTCTTATGGTTGAGCTGTTTGTGGTTAATTAGCCATGGCCTGTGAAATGATTCCACAGCAGGGGCCAGGAGTGCCTGGTGGAAAGGCTGGGAGGACAAGAGGGAGCGCCATACTGCATCTTCTCCCAAAGCAGAGTCTCAAGTCCTCACATGATGGTGAAGCCCTGGAGTAACAATATCAATAACCAGGAGCAGGGGGAGTCTGTTTGGGAGGATCCAGAATCCTCTAAAAATCAAGAAATTACTTTTCAAGGAGAGTATGATTAATTAAGCTGAAGTGGAATCACTTCATTGTCAACGCCCCGTCAGCAAAAAAAAAAAAAAAAAAAGAAAGAAAGAAAGAAAGAAAACCTCACTCTCCAAACTCACTGATGTCTTTAATTCCCCTCATTCATTCATTCAAAAATACCAAACATTCACTAGGGACAGAGATCCATTTTTTCAGCTAAGGTTTCTATCTTTGTCAAAGTGCAATTAAATTAAGAGAGTTGATCTTAGGAAAAGACATGAAAGATTCTAATAGTATCACTGATGTATAAAGATGAATATGTTACCTCTTTTAGGGATAATTGCGGTTTCAGTCCTTTCAATCAGTGATTCCTTAGAGTGCGAATGAGTTTGTCAGTTCCTTTCCTAAGAACAAGTTTTAATTGGGGGCCAAAGATGGGACTGAAGGTCGTTCGGAGAAAAAGATAAAAGAGAAGCTTTTACTTCAGACCACTGGAATGAAACTGACCTGCCTACTGCCTCCTGATGGCAGTGCACTCCAATTACAGGAGAAAAAAAGTACTTGAGGGTAACATGCACAAATCTAAAGCTCTCAAGTGACAGCTAATATGTCATTGTCCTTTAATGCACAATTTCTTCTGAGATGGAAAATATAGTTCTTAACACCTCCACCCCCATTTTTCTGACCTGCATTGTAGACCAGCCCCAGGGCTACTTCACCACATCTTGAAGACATTAGTGGTATGCACACACATCCAGAAGACTGTGGCTCTAAAGGGGATGCCAGATCTAGGAATCCCAGGACTGTGGCTCTAAAGGAGATGCCACATCTGGGAATCCCAGGACTGTGACTCTAAAGGAGATGCCATATCTGGGAATCCCAGGAAGGCTGGATTAGAGTAAAAGTTCTTGACCTCTTCTGCATCATGGACCTCTTTGGCAGACTGGCAAAGCTTTGGATCTCTTCTCAGAACACAATTTTTTAACGTGTAAATACACAGAATTGCAAGGGAAACCAATTACATCAAAATACAGTTGTTAAAATATACATATTTTTGTTTTGCATGATGCACATGCATAATCTATATCAAATTGCTTGTCTTCTGAAGGAGGGGAGAGTGGGAAAGAGGGATGGAGAGAATTTGGAATACAAAATCTTAAAAAATGAATGTTAAAATTCTTTGTTTATATTTAGTTAAGAAAATATAAAAACTAAGTGTTTAAAAGTATGTACTTTTTTTTCAGAACAAAGTCACAGCCCCCAGGTTAAAAACTCTTGGATTGCTGGGCACATTACCTGGATGGATAACCAGCTGCACTGATACGGATGGTCTCCAGTACCCCACAGGCTCTGAGCTGCTGGACTGCTCTTTTTGGATCAAAGCTGCAAAAATCAAAAAGTTTTTTTTTTTCAAAATCTACAAACTACTGTAATAGAAATATGAAAAAAATTAAATGTTCCCCCCCAAAGTTGATTTATTAGGTCTCTGCTGCTAAAAATAGGCCATATAAAAATCAGCCTGCACCTATGAGCTCAAGGCCTGAAGTCAAACAGGAACTAAAAGAAATTAGACTACAAACACACAAACTATTCCAACAGTTTCAGAAGTTGGGCTATTGCTTGTGCTGTTTCCATTATCTGGAATTTGTACTCCTTAGCCTGGACCAATTCTACTCATGTTCCAAGGCCCACATTGCTATTTCTCTTTCACAAAACCATCCCTGATGACCCCAGCCCACAGTACTCTCCCAGATCTCTGAATTTCTAAAGCCCAGACTCAGCTGAGGCCTGTACTCAAAATCAACATGATATAATCTAATGCTTCCTTACAGACTGTCAGCATATTATCTGTTTGACACATCCAAGTCTTTGTCTCCTCAACTGTAGAGTGAAAGCTTCTTGAGGGCAAGGACTGTGGCTCCTATTTCTCAGCACAGCATGAGCCCAGTGCTGGGCACGTTGTGTTCATTCAACCAACAGCCAAATGAGCTTTTACTATGTACAGGGCACTGTGGGTGGCTGCTATGGTAGATACAAAAATAGGCTCTAGGATCTAACTGCACAATAAGGGAAAAAAAGGCAAATAACTGCACTGCAAAGCAGCATGTGAAAAACATGATATGAGAGAAATAAACAAAGCTCCGTAGGAAATCCACCAAAGGAGATCTCTCCCAGCTGGCTGAGGTGATCAGAGGAGGCTTCATGGAAGAGGTAACACTTGGGCAGGGCTGCTTAAAAATAACTCCCATTTCAAGGTTTCAAGAGGGCTTTCTTCACAACAACTGTGTGAAGATGACAGTGGGAATGGTATCCTCTCCATTTTAAAGACTAATAAAACACATCAATAAAACTAAAAGTGTAAAAATGAAAAAATGCATGAAATAAAATTAAAAATAAATATTAGGCAATTAGGTGACTTGCATAAGTGGAGAACTGGGACTCAGACTTCACCCTGTGGATTCCAAGATCAGGGCTCTTTCCATAGTACCTCACTGCTTTAATAACATTTTAATAATATGATTTAATATTATCAAATAATATTATGCATAATAATAATTTAATGAAATACATATTGATAGGATGACTGATTCTCTCTGCCATCAGCCTCATCAGTTCTCTGACAACACTAAGTATGGAAAAGATGAGGTTGATCTATGGGGCTAAGACATTTATGACAATGGCCAATAAGATGCAGCTGGCTTCTAGTTAATTAAAGTAAAACCTTTACAAACATTCACTGCATCTTCCCCACTGGGGATTGAAAGAGCACAGTCAAGGTTTCATCCCAGGGCCATGTTTTGGAATCCTGGAGATTAATGTTGATTTTACTATAAACCTTGGCTGGGGAGTGGGCAGACTGCTGCCTCAGTTGGACTAATGAAGACAGATTCTTTATAACTCCGGGGCAAAGAAAGGCCTGGGCAGTTCCTCCCCAAGCTCATTTGTTACTTTCTCTCTGATGAGGCCAGTGATTCTTTTCCTAATTGGGTAAGTCAGTTCAACCAGGAAATGGCAGTGCATTTCTCTTACGAGTTCTTAATCAATTTCTTTTTCCACAAGCATTTCTTAAGCTATTCCTATGTGCCAGGCACTATCAGATTAGGATTCAAAAACAAAGCACACACATTTATTTGCCTTTAGAGAACTTACATTCTATGGAGAAGAAACAACAAGAATATAAGTAAGCTTGCAAAAGCCATGTATGAAGCAAACACATGTTAATATCTGCTAATATAACTTCCTGTGTTAAGTCTCCCTATGTGAACCTCCGTCTGCCTGCCTTCTATTTGTGAGGCCATGTAAGGACAAATTCATTCATTAAATTATTCAAACACTTATTAAGTGATCATATGTGTTGTATATATAATATATATGTATATGTTACATATACCTATATATACCCACACATGTGTGAATATATGTGTATACACAGATATATACATAAACATACACACACAAAATAACATGTGCTACTAAATATAGAAACCAGGAGTCAGAAATGATCTTTCCCTCTTCTGACCTAGCATCACTTGTGGACTTCTCTTATGTACTTTTATCCCAGTTGTATATCCCTGCCTCATCTCCTACTATATCATAAATTCCATGAGGATAAAGACCCTGCCTTCTGAATCTCTGTAACTCCCTATGTGAACCTCTTAGGCTTATCAGTGTCTCTAAACATAATAGTAAATGTTTATTGATTGAAATTACAAGGCACTTGCAAAGGGGCTGGGGGGAAACCCAAGGCTAACTATGGCACTATCTCTCCTTGTCCTCAAGAAGCAGAGTCAAAGAGGTGTGTGTATGTGTGTACACAGGTATGCATATATGTATATGTATATACACATTTATGTATGTATACATATATATCAGTAATCATCATAGAAGATGGAATATAGTAAATACATAATAGAAATAACCAGAGTGCTATGGGAATGTCCAGGAAGAAGAATCACAGAATTTGGGGGTTGGAAGGGGCATCTGGGATCATTGAATCCAGTCTATAGCTGAGAGAGAATCCTCACTTAAATATACCCGATAAGTAGTCAACCAACCTCTGACTGAAAACTTCAGTAAGCAGGAACTCACTACTTTCAAGGCATTCCATTCTCTGTCCAGACAGCTCTAATTATTGGAAATTTTCTCCTTATATCAAACTAAAATCCATTTCTTTGCAAATTCCACCCATGACTCCTAGCTCTATCATTCAGGGCCAAACAGAACAACTCGAAGCCCTATTCCATGATGTGGCTACTTCAGACTGCTGTGAGCTACTTGAGAATCATGGCCCTCAAACCCTACCCTGCAACCCATCTTCTAGTTTCTAGTCTCTTAAAATGACCACCATACAGCACGGACATAAGACTCTTTGCCATCCTGGATTCCTTCCTCTAGATATTCTCCAACTTACCAATGATCTTGCTAAACTGTTGCTCCAAGAACTAGAGAAGAAAATTTTGGCTGAGAAAGAAAGAGAGAAATTAGAGAAGGTTTCATAGAGAAGGTGTCACTTTACCTGGGCCTCAAATGATGGAGAACATTTCAACAGGATGATAACACAGCCAATGGCTCAAAGACTTTGCAGGGGTTGGGGAACCTGAGGCCTCGAGGCCACATGAGGACCTGTAGGTACTCAAGTGCGGCCCTCTGACTGAATCCAAACTTCACAGAACAAATAAGTTTGGATTCAGTCAAAGGGCCACACTTGAGGACCTAGAAGGCCACATGTGGCCTCGAGGTCCCAGGTTCCCCACCCCTACAAAGTTTAGGAGATTGTTAACCTTTCTGTGCTTCCAATTCCTCAACATTGTAAAGAGTTCTGCTGAACTTACAGGGCCTGGAGAATGGTCTAGTGAAAGAGACCAGATTGGGAATCAAGAGGCTCAAGCCCTAGTCCTGGCTATTTTGAGCAAGTAGTTTCATTATCTTGAAGAGTTCACTAAATTCTCACCCCTTTTCTCTCACCCCATTTCCTCTTGAAGAGGTCACTAAAATCTCATCTCTATTTCTTCTTGAAGAGGTCACTAAAGTCTCACCTCTATTCTTCTCAAAGAGGTCACTAAAGTCTCACCTCCATTCTTCTCAAAGAGGTTACTAAAGTCTCACCTCCACTTCTCGAAGGGGTCACTAAAATCTCACTTCCATTTCTTAGAGAGGTTACTAAAGTCTCACCTCCATTTCTCCTTGAAGGGGTCACTAAAATCTCACCTCCATTTCTTCTTAAAGAGGTCACTGAAGTCTCTCCTCTATTTCCTCAAATTCAAAATGGGGATAAAAATACCAGCCCTAACTAGTTTACAGGGTTATTGTGAAAATCAAATGAGACGACAAATGTGGGGAGTGATTTTTATTCTTCCCTCTCCTAAGGGTCCAGAGACTAACTAAAAGTGAAAGCAGCAGAACCTCCAGTTCTCCCATCTCTCTTTGCCTTAAAAAGAGCATTTCTATTCTGAGTGACATTGGTGCAGTGGGGAAAGGGTTGAATTTGGAGTTAGAGGGCTTGGGTTTGAATCCCAGCTCTGTTATATACTACCTGTGTAACCTTGGACAGGTTAATCTTCTTGTGCCTCAGTTTCTCCATTAGTAAAATGAAGGAATTTGCCTAGATGGCCTCTAAAGTCCTTTGCAGTTCTAAATCTAGGATCCTATAATTGCATCAGGCCAGTATCATGTATTTAGGGTCATTTATTTGGGGAGAGAAATATACTAGGAGACAAGATAGTTGGGAGGAATCAGCCCCTTTTCCCTGTGGAAGGAGAAAAGACAATGGTATGGCCATCCCTAACTGAAAACTCACCAAGGACCATATTGTCAAACTGCACATCTTCCCCACCCTCTGGGAAGAATCTAAATTTACATTTCTCTTCCTGCTGAGACATGCACTTTCAGTAGCCTAAGAAGACAGCTGGGTGCAGACTCTTTCCGCCACAATTTGGTACCCTCTCAGGAGTTGCATCCCACTTAAATAATTGCTCCACATGCTGCAAATTCTCCTTTCCCTTCCCCCAAGCCCAGCAAGATCTGGCAGCCTGGGCTCAGGACACTATGACTGTCTTGGATCCCTAGATGCCAAACCCAGAAGTTCACTTTCAGGAGGTCAGGCCAATGCCCTCAGACAAACGAGGAGCTGGTGAATGTGAATAGGTGAGCTAATCATGGGGGAGAAGCACATTTAGACTCTAGTGGCTTCCTCAGGGTCTGGAGAGACTATAGGAAGAGAAGGAAGGCAATCTCAAGATGTCAGTTGGTCAGTCACAGTCAATAAGCATTTATTAAGTACTTAATATATAACAGGGCAGCCAGGTGGCACAATGCGTAGAATGCCTGACCTGGAGTCAGGAAGACTCATCTTTGTGAGTTCAAATCTGGCCTTGGATACTTACTAGCTGCATGACCCTGGGAAAGTCACTTAACCTTGCTTGCCTCAGTTTCCTCATCTGTAAAAAGGAACTGGAGAAGGAAATGGCAAGCCACTCCAGTATCTTTGCCAAGAAAACCCAAACAGAGCATGAAATGACTAAATAGTGGTGTGCCAGGCACTGTCTTACGCACTAGGGAACCAAAGAAAGGCGAAACCATGATCCCTGATGTTCGAATAATTATATGACCCTTGTATTTGAACACAATTTTATTCACCTCCAATACTTCTATAACTATATATCACTCGAGCAGGGCAACATCCCAGCAGAGAGGAAGGGACAGTCTTAATAATTTCATTTATTTATTTAATTACTTTTATAGATGGATAGGGAATGGGGAGAAACCTGTGGTTAAGTGACTTGCCTAACACTCCATGCAACAAACTAGTGGAAGAGCCTAATCTGGAAAGCAGGTCTCCTGATTCTTGGTCCTATCCACCACAAGGGAGGAAAAGGGGAGAATTTGATTTATTTGGGGTGTGTGTGTATATGTACACACACATATACACACACACATATATATTATACATTTATATATTATTTTTATTTTATTATATAATATATAATTATATCTGGTATATTATTTATATATGATAACACTATCATTATATATTACTATACATGTATATATAAATATATGCATATATTTATATACATACATACAATATATAAAAATATATAAATATAAATAAAAAAATTATATAATATATATTTATATGTGTACATGCTTTCTCCTCCAACACAATGCAAGCTCCTTGAGGGCAGGGATGATTTCATTTCTGTCTTTGTATCCTCGGTGCCTAGCCCAGTAACTGATGAAAAGAACTTTGATTCAAAAGGCATCTAGAAGTCATCTATCATGTCATTTTACAGCTAAGGAAACCAAGGCCTTAAAAGGTCAAGTGACATGCCTAAAGTCACACAACTAATCAGTGACAGAGATACCCGAGCTGGAACCAAAGCCTCCTGACTCCTATCGCAGTGCTCTTTGAATGCTACCTCATGCCCTTCACAGGCACTGTGTCCTTCATACATGCTGCTCCTCTAACATCCTGTCTGCTTCTCCTCATTTGGAGTCAGCCAAGGGACAGATGTCATGTAGTGAAAATTCCTAAGCGTATCTCAAAAACCAGAAGAGAAAGAGGGTGAGAAGAAGGGAGGGCAGGATGTATCAGCACCAACCAGGGAAGGCTCACTTGCACGTGCCCTCCCCACCATCTTTTCCAAAGGCCAGTCCCCATTTGGACTCAAGCAGGTCAACTTCAATTTAAGAGTAGGGACTGATGAAAGAAATCTCAAGAAGCTTCTCTAAGAGATATCAGGTGACAGAGGAGTAAGAAAGAATTTGAAGAAAATTGGAAAAAGTCCGACCCCAAGTCTTCAGCAGTTGATCGAAGGTGTGATGTCCATCCTGCTACCATGCCATCCTCTTTCATACCTCTGCGCCTTTGCTTGTGCGGCTTCCCTCAACTGTCTCCATCCCAAAGGGTCTTTCTGCCTTCATTTCATTTGTCAAAATCCTGCTCATTGTTCAAGGTCTGCCCAAGTCCTCTCTCTTCCTTGAAGCTTTTCCTGACTATTCCTATCCACAGTAATTTCTCCAGCTTTTGCACTTAGCGCTCACTATCTACTTTAATGTTTTATTAATGTATTTAATTTTTCTATCATAGTATCTCACTCTATTCTCTGAGTTCCCCCTCCCACCCAATTCAGCACTTAGGATCTGTACCACTCACTTCAGCACTTAAACATATCATGTTTTGGCAAAGTAATCGCTTCAAGTGAGTCTATCTTTAGCTCTCTCTATAAAACAAGATCTGTGAGGTCAGAGAGATATTATCACCTTAGGACAACAGGATTTAGAGCTAGAAGGCACCTTAGAGACCACATGGGGCCAACTCCCTAATCTTACAGATGACCTAAGATAGGAACCAATCTATCTAGGGTTACACCAGTAGTAAGTGACAGAGGTGCGATTTGAACACAGGTTTCTCTAGTTCCAAATCCAGTGCCATTTTTTTCTCTAATGTACCACCCTGTCACCCTTTCTTTTGCATTGTGCACAGGACTAGGCACATGGTAGGAGCTCAAAAAATCTTCGCTGACTTGGACTGAATTTGTGAATTGCTACTGGGGAATATTCTACACTATTTATTTGGCTAGAGACCATATACGTCGATCTGCAAAGCTGTATCTTTCTATTCCACACCTATATCCAAAAACACATTTCCCTCCTGCTCTCTCTGGCCCTTCAACTCTCCTTGGAGAACATGGACCATAACCCAACTTGAGCCCTGAGTGACAAAAAGTATGGGGCTGTTGCAAAAGGAGAACTTACTGGAAGGGAAGCTTCTCATCATTTGGCTTGATACAGCGGACATAGTGAGGTGTTGTGGCATTCAGCGTCTCCATGAGCAGGTTCAGGGAGGTGCGGAACTGGGAATGATGAAAAGAATGGTCATTACCATTAAAACAATCAACCAAACAACCAGAATTGTGGCAAAGTATAAAAAGCAATGGACTAGGAGTTTGAAGACTGAGGTTTAAGTTACCCATCAGTCACTAGACATTTTATATGAGCTTGGATAGACCAATTCAACCCTCCAGGTTTCAGTTTCTTCTTCTATACAGCAGGAATAGTAATCCTTGTCTTACCTATAGCATCAGCTCCTTGCATAGATCGAATAAGATTTAATAGACATGAAAACACAATTTAATCATAAGGACTTGACATTATTGGTACTGGAAGTAGCTTGGATTCCTAGTATTATGTGGGAGGTATTAGGTAAGAGTAGGATAGATGAGAATTTATTTCTTAGTATCCAAGCATTCTAAGAATCAGCAGAAACCAGAATCTATATCAGATCATGGAAAGGTTGGGGGGCACATGTTGAGCCCCACTACACATACTGGGCTTAGAGTCAAAACCTCTTGGTAGGACAACATGTTTGAACTCTTCTTTCTGTTCTCCTACATTTATTTAAACTATTCTTGTACATTTCTGATATCATGTCATACATAGACTCTGTATTCCTGATGCAGTGTCCAGTCTTTCCTCCAGGGTTTTAAGGACTTTTCCTGCCTCTTCTCTCTCCTCTACAAGTAAGTGTCCTCTAAAAATACCTTGTAATTTCCACACATTTGGTTATAATGATGAGGTTGCTTCTGCATATATATGAATATGAGAGAGAGAGTGACACAGTGGACAGATAAGTGATCTCAGTGTCAGGAAGACTTGGGCTTGGGTCGCACCTCTAACACACTGTCTATGTGACCATGGGCAAGGGACTTAAACCTCTTAGTGCTCCAGGAAACTCTGTCAAATGTCAAGTTATAGAGAAGGTAAGGATCTACATTGGTAAAGAGAGTTTTCTCTGTTCTCTTTGGGATGTCCCCTATTTCAATTAAATAACAGCTGTGGAATCTTCCTCCTTCTCCTTTCCTTCTCTCTCTTTTCTCCTCCTCCTCCCTCTTTTCCTTCTTCTCTCTCTCCATCTCTTTTCATCCTTCCTATAGCCTCCTTCTCATTCTTTCTCCTCCTCTTCTCTCTCCCTTTCCCCCTCCTTCTGTCCTACTCTTTCTCCTTCCCTCTCTACCCCCTCTCCTTTTTCTTCCTTCTCTTCTCTCCTTTTTTCTTCCTCTTCTTCCTCTCTTTCCCCCTCCTTCTCTCTCTTTCTTTTTTTCTGTCTTTCTCTGTATCTCTCTCTTCCCCTTCTCTCCTCTTTTCCCTTCTTTTTTTTCATCTTCCTCCCTCCCTCCTTCTCTCCCCTCCCATCTTTATTAGGCCTGCTTTATGTGACCAAAAATTACCACTTTGATGAGATTCACACGGAATCAAATTCAAGTGTATCTCACAGCCCTTCTCCCCCCCCCCCCCACCATGAAGTCGGGGGACACTGACCTGATGCCCCACAGTTTTCTTGTGTTCCTTGTTGGCAGCCTTCATGGGAGGTCTAGCAGAGCGGACACTGATTTTTGAAGATGCCCCCTTCCCGGATGAAGAAGGAGCAGGTGCTGTGTCCTTATCATCTTGGAATAACTCAGCCACCAGTGGAAACTAGAAACAAATACAGATAGAATGATAAAGTCATCCTTTATCCTTGAATAGCATTCTATATAACCTTTCAAAGAACATTTCCAATACTATATCCATTCAGTACTCGCAATAACCCTAGCAGTAGACAGGGCAGGTATTACTTTCCCTTTTTAAAGACGAGGTAATTGAAGCTCAGAGAGACTAAGAGACTTATCAAAATCATAGTGGAAGAGTCAGATCTAGACTTCAGGGTTCATGGTACCATGGAGAGACCACTTACTCTGGAGTTAGAGGACCTGATTATATAGCCTACCTCTGACTCTTATTATCTGCATGATCTTGGGTAAGTCACTTAAGTTCATGGTTCCTCAATTTCCCAATTAGGTGGGACTAAACGGATTCTGAGGTCTTTTCCAGTTCTAGATCAACAATCCCATGATCCTATGAGTACTGCCGCAGAGTACTTGCTATCTGAAAACTACGAAAACTTCCTAGAAATTTCCTAATGACTCCAGCAGCCTCTCCACTCCAAAAAACAAAGAAGTCCAGTGACACTCAAAATCCCTGAGTCACCCTGTCAGAGTAAGATCAATGGTAATGACCCAAAGTCTCTTTCCCATTGGCAGGGAGTTGGAATAACAACTAGCCACCAATTCCCTAGGAGTTTTCTGTCCCCCAACCCTATTAGCATAAATAAGCAACAGTCCCTAGGTCCAGGCTTCTAAGCCCCTTCCCCAAATTCCTGGTCCTACTAGGCACAGAATAACTCTATTAAAAAAAAATTAAAAATCAAGATTTTAATGGTTCGAGTGCTTCATTCCCTCTGGGTTCCCAGTAGCATACAGGCTTACAGCAGACCTGACCTATTTCCACTACCCTCCCTGATGGCCCTTCATATTTTGAGTAAGTCCCATCAATAAAGCCAGGTTGCTTTACTATTTTGTTGCATGGTCCATGTTTTCTTGAATGAGACCTGGGTATCCCAAACCTTTCTAAGTCTACATTAAGATATAAACTTCTACTCCCACACCAATGCTCCACTAGCAGGAAGAAAACAAATTTTCCTGTGACTCTTAGCATTTTATTAGATCATATATCTGTAGCTGGAAAGGCTATCAGAGTCCATCTAGTCCAATCCCTTCATTTTAGAGATGAGGAAACAGAAGCCCAGGCAGGGTGTCAGAAGCAAGATTTGAACCCAGGTCCTTTGACTTCAGAGTCAGTGCTCTTTGAATGGGAGGTGACAACTCCCATAAAAATCCTGCTCTGTGTCTCATCGTGGTATGGTGGTGAACTGGGGACCTCAAGGGCCACACTCACAGAACACAAGTTTTGGCAGATTCTATCATGCTAGAAAGGCTTAGAGTCAGACCTTGACAAAAGATAAGGTCCATTTTCTGAAGAGAACCTGACAGTGTGAAGAGGCTCATAACCAGTAGACTGACGACTTGATAAACTCTTTGGCCTCAGCATCCCAAGAAGCAAAAAAACCCAAAACAACAACAAAAAAACCAGAAGTTCCAGCAGAATAAAGTCCCCATCTAAAAGGTCTCTTTTAAAAGGTTTTTCTTGTCAATAGGCTGCTTACTAGTGTGCTTATGAAAAATATACTGCAGCCACAGTAAGTGCTATGTTTGCTTCATTTTTGCACGTGTGTATGTGTGTGTGTGTGTGTGTGTGTGTGTGTAGACCCAACCTTCCCCAAGGAATATGCATGGGAATGATGGGAAGGATTAGAGAAGAAGCCCCACACCAGGGGTCACCAAAGCTGTTCTGAAAACTCCATTGTGTTCTTCCCTTGAAAGGAACAGATCAAACATGGTGGACCACAGGACCATTTAATCTCTTGTTTAGTATGAAGACCTGCTGTATGACTTTAAAATACCAGAACCCACTTCATTCAGGGTTACAACAAGATTAACTGAAACCAGGTGCAGAAAGACTATGCAAGGTCAATAGGGAATCCCCAGATGCAACACTTGGCAGAACACAGTCTGTAGCGGATATTTGCAAGTGCTCCCTTCCCCAAACCTTGCCTTTTATATCAAGGTAAAAGTTCCTGGATGAAGACAACTAAACTGTTCTATAATAATTTTTTTTTGTAAAAACATCTATGTAGGAAACAAATGTTTGTAAGTGCAGATAGATTTAAATAGTAAGCGATGTTCATCCATTCAATAACCATTAACACCTACCATGTGTCAGGCACTGTGTTAAGTGTTAGGGATACAGAAAAAGACAAAAGAAAGTCCCTGCTCTCAAGGAGCTTTCAATCTAATGGGGACATGATATGCAAACAAGTATATACAAAGGAAGCTCTATACAGAATAAATAAGAAATAATCCAAAGAGGGAAAGCATCAGGATTCAGAGGTTCTAGGAAAGGCTTTCTGTAGAAGGTGGAATTTTAGTAGAGACTTAAAGGAAGCCAGGGAGATCAGTAGTTGGAGTGGGGGAGGTAAAGCATTCCAGACATGTTGTTAAGTTGTTTTTAGTTGTGTCCAGCTCTTCGTGACCCCATTTGAGTTTTTTGGGCAGAGAAACTGGAGTGGTTTGCCATTTCCTTCTCTAGCTCATTTTACAGATGAGGAACTGAGGTAAGCAGGGTTAAGTGACTTGCCCAGGGTCACACAGCTTGTAAGTATCTGAGGCTAGATTTAAACTCAGGAAGATGAGTGCCGGCATGGGAACAGCCAAAAAGTTTCCTATGTCACGGGAAGGTTATGGTTTATGATATTTATGAATCTTACAGTTTGGAAAATAGATCTATTCTGGAAGGTGAGTTTTTTTTTCCTGTTTTCTCTGGCTACTGCTGCTTGTTGATTTTTCCGTTTTCTTGCTGCTGCTTCCTGAGAAGGATGATTTTATGGAATCTTTTCCCCTGGCTTGGAAAGGGAGAGCACTTGTCTACCCACACTTTTTTTAAAGGTCTCTTACTTTTCCCAAGGGACGAGAAGCTTAAGAACTGTCTTGCTTTTCCTTTCTTCTACTCACCCCAGCAAGAGCAGTCTGATGAGATCCTGCCAGAGGCATCCTTACTGCTCTGTCTAGCTTTCACTCTGAGCTCCTCTCCTTTGGATCTCCCTTATCCTCTATGTGTGCAAATATATCTTCTCCTAAACTTTAACCCTATTCAACCTCTGTTCTTTGTATGTATCTCTGTATATATCCTGACCATGGTGTAGGATTTACTATAAGTCATGAAAGATAACTTCTTAGTACAAACAGGCAATGAACATTTATCAAACACCTCCTACATACTAGGTACTATGGTTAGTGCTGGAGATAAAAAGAAAGGTAAATGACAGTCACTGCCCTCAAGGAGCTCACAGTCTAAAGGGGGAGAAGATATGTAAACAGCTACATGTAAACAGTACGTATGACAAGATAAGTAGGAAATGACAATAACAATGGATAGCAATAGGAAGCTGTTCAGTCATCTCAATTGGGTCCAACTCACGACCCCTTGGGAGTTTTTGTGGCAAGGATAATGGATTGGTTTACTGTTTCCTTTTCCAGATCATTTTACAGATGAAGAATGGAGACAAACTGGGTTAAGTGACTTGCCCAGGGTCACACAGCTAGCAAGTATCTGAAGCTGGATTTGAACTCATGAAGATGAGTCTTTGTGATTCCAAATCTGGCGCCTTGTCTACTACTCCACCTAGGTGCCCATAGATGGGAAATAATTAACAAAGAGAAGGTACTAGAGAGATTGGGAAAGGCTTCCTGTAGAAGGTGGGATTTTAGCTGGGACTTGAAGAAAACCAGGGAAGCTAGGGGAGGGGCAGAGATGAGCAGAGAGAGGAGGACAACCAGGAGAAAATGAAGTGGATTATTTTCTTCAAAGAACAGCAAGGAAGCCAGTGTCATTGGATTGTTGTGTGTGTGCATGTGTGAGTGTGTGTGTGTGTGTGTGTGTGTATAAGATGTAAGAAGACTGGAAAGATAAGGAGGGGCCAGGTTATGAAGGGCTTTGAATGTCAGCAAAGTAGTTAACTGGTACAGCCAATTCCAATTTTTCTATTTGCCTTTTGAATTACTATTTCTCCAATATTTTCGATGTATATCTCAATTCTGTATGATTGATAAATGTAGACTCCAGTTTTTAAAGAAAGACTTATGAAAGCGTAAGTTGAAGGGTACAATCTGTCAAAATGCAGCACTGCCAAAGTTAAATGAGCCCAAATTCACAAGACTCTTGAAATGTGTAAATGAAGCATTTGTCCATGAGAGGAATCTTGCTGACATTCCCATGCATTTGAGAAAAACCACAGAAAATTCCTCAAAATATGTAATAGGGGAGAGAACAAGCAATTGTATAGTACCTCTATGTGATCCTAAGGTAACAGGGAGTCAGTGGAGTTCATTGAGTAGAGGAGAGACAAGGCTAGACTTGGACTTTAGGAAAATCATTTTGGCAGCTCTGTGAAGGAGACACTGGAGAAGGGGCAGAGCTAAGGCAAGAATACCACTTGAAAGGTTATTGTAATAGGTGACAGAAGAGGATGATGAGGGCTTGACCTAGGGTGGTGATTATGTGTATGGAGAGAGGAGGATAGATGCAAATTATGTTGTAGAGGTAGAAATGATGAGATCTAGAAATTGAGTAGATATGTGGGTTGAGAAGTTTAGGATGACAGTGAGGTAGGGCACAGATTTGACCGAGTCACTCACTCACTCAAGAATCTTCAGTGGCTCCCTATTAACTCTAAGATAAAATACCCAAACTTTTATTCTGGTATTTAAAACCTCTCATCTACCTTTCCAGTCTTCTTTCACATTCTTTTTCATACAGTCTCCATTCCAGACAAATAAATCTACTAGCTGTTCCTTGTATATATTAACTCTTGCCTCCTGTGCCTTCACTCAATCTCCCACATCAGGAATATGCACCCAATCCTCCACACCTCTGCCTTTTAGATGCCATAACTTCCTTTAAAGTATATAGCTCATTTACTAGTTTTTCCACATGTAAGATCCTTCCTAGGCTCCTCCTGTAACAACAATGTTGCTAGTAGCTGCTGTGGGGGGTGTAAGACCAATAACACCAAGCATGCAGAAGGGCTGCTAGCACAGTTTCTTTGATCTGCTTTTCTAAGGAAACCAACTTTAAGGGGTTAACAATATTACTTTAATTAAACATACATATACCATTCACTTAGTTCAGGAGGAAAAGCCAGCACCCTGAACTTCAGAGCAAATACAAACAGAAATTACAGAGACAATATAAGCAAATTAACATTTCTGTATAACCAAATCACAATATATAGTTACCAGAGAAGCACCAACATCTGGGTTTTCAAAGGGGGGAGGGGGCTCCAAGGACTACCCAGAGCCCCCAAAGGCAAAACACCAACCTCAGAGCTCTTTTTTTTCAGAGCTCTTATAGTCTGTTCAGGGCCCTGAGGACTCAGAGGGCCTCCCACCTAGTTAATGAAAGAGTATGGGCCTGCCTCTAATCAGGTCTCCCTATATTGGACCTACCTGAGGCCTATTCAATGGACAGGAAAGATCTTTCACTTACAGATTAGCCTTATAAGTGTTACTGCAGTCTTCCTTTTGAAATAACTTTGTATACCTGGGTAAAAACTTGGTATTTATATACACATTCTATCATCCTTCTTTGTTCTCCCTATCTCCCAATAAAATGCTATATCCTTTTGGGACATCTTATATTCAGACTCATCTTCCTGAGTTCAAATCCGGCCTCAGATGCTGACTAGTTGTCTGACTCTGGGCAAGTCATTTAATCCAGTTTGCCTCAGTTTCCTCATCTGTAAAGAGATCTGGAGAAGGAAATGGCAAACCACTCTAGTCTCTTTGCCAAGAAAACCCCAAATTGGGTCATGAAG
Organism: Trichosurus vulpecula; assembly: GCF_011100635.1. Lineage (NCBI taxonomy): Eukaryota > Metazoa > Chordata > Mammalia > Diprotodontia > Phalangeridae > Trichosurus > Trichosurus vulpecula. The sequence continues at coordinate 382,763,873 of NC_050573.1, forward strand.
TCAGAGTGAACAACAACAAAATGGGTTATAACATACTTGGTGCCAGCAGAATATCAGAACATCAAAAAAAAAAGAATATCAGAACATTGGTTCTACAGTAAAATGACAAGAATGTGGATCTAAACACCAAAACCAGTTATAAAAAAATTGTATCTCTGCTGCCTATCGTGGTGTATTGATCATATTAGGGAAGTAATAAATGCATCTTGATTTGAATGTGAATTGAATTGCCTGCTTCACTCCTCCACTGAGCCAAATCCTGCCCATCACTGATATATATATATATACACACACACACATATATACACATATATATATCACTGATATATATATATATATATATGTAATTCAAACACTATCTTCTCTATGAAGTATGAATATTATAGCTTTAATAGACCTATCTCTTTTTTTTTCTTGAACTCTTATAGTACAAATCTGTACCATAATTCTATCCTCACTGCCCATGCAATGATAACCAGTAGTTACTCTTATTGACATTGTTCAGGCCTCCCACCATGTTTAAAAGCTGTAAGTATGTTAGAGATGAAAGGAAAATCTAGGTTTTGTAACCCATCTTTTGGACTTCAGCCAAAAGGTTTGAACAGAGGACAAAATGGTAGTGATGGTGGTAGTACCTATGGGTCAGGAAGTCTTCCCAGCATTCTATAAATTAGAGAGGGATTTCAGACTCAAACAGAGGACAAACTATCAGAGTTCCATCCACTCTGACCTTAGAAGTGGGGGCTTTCACATAAAAAACAGTGAAGTCAAGATTAGCAAGTGAGATGCAGAGAAGCAAGCAGAGAGGGTCAAAGACTCTGACCTGGGAGGATAGGTAGAGAATTGCCCAGGTTGAAGCAAGAAGTCTTAGCCAAAAACTACATGCTGAACTTTGCCATTGTAGCTTGATCTAAGGACCATTCCACTTTCTGCTTCCTGCTCCCCAATGACAGGATGAGCTCTGGAGAGACAGGGATAGACATTCTGGAACCTGCTACTGACTATCTGAGATGCTCTAACAAGGTAAGTTAGTTAGACTGACTTGGAAACTCTTCCCTGTGCTGACCTACAAGTCTGAAATTCACTCCTATTATCTGCCCCTTTTACTCTCTTTCTTGATCTGTTCCCTAATGAAGAGCTAAATAGAGGAAAAGCCTGCCATGCTGGCCTTTCTTCCCTTCACCTTCTTGCAGCAGCAGACTGTGGCGTCCAGTTTTAAAACTGATATCTCTTTAAATGATCTTGCTTTAAGTGTTTTCTCAGTATGCATGTGATAATGTATTAAAATCCAGATGGCTTCTCAAACCTATGCCAGTTCTGCTTATTTGGATGCTAGTAGTGAGATAAAGAGTGGAGGGAGGACTAACCTGGAAGGGAACATGAGTACTGAGGCTTCATAAACCCAATTCGGATTTGCCAGCACAACTTTGAGCCACATAGTTTTTAGAGCATGAGAGGGAGAAAGACAATGCTATTTTGTGGACAATTTCTTTCTCAGACCAGAAACAATAAGAAGCCCCAAGCTATACAGTGCAATGCAATGTAACATTTTTGATGCCTATCTTAAAAAAAAAAGGTCCTTCCTGAAGGGAGTTATGGGATGAAAGCAATCCTTCCATCAAGAGGAGGAAGAAGGAGGGAGAAAGAGGGATTCTGTCTTCAACAGCATATTAAGTTCAGCCTGCCTTGCCCACCAGGACCACCTGCTGCTTACAGATTATAAAACAGTATAACTGAAATTAGAGAGCATCTAGTCCACTGTGCTCATTTCCCAGAAACAGAGATTAGGGCATAGAGGAGTAAAGCGACTTGTCTAAATTACACAGTTGAACTGGCCAGAACTAAAGCATCCAGGCCTCTTGTCTTTTAGTGCAGGGCTTTCTCGGCCAAGTGTTGTCCCTGTCTTTATCATTATTTGTACGCACAAATACTTATGGACTACTCAGCAAACCATTGTGCTAACAACATGAGACACAAAAAGGCAGACGATGATCCCAGGCCTGGAGGGGCTCTCCCCCTCTCCTGCAAATACATCTGTTGAAAAAGATGGCATGATAAAGCAGAAAGAACCTTGGCTTTAGAGTAAAGAGTTTGGGTTCAAATCCTGACCCTTCCACTTACTATCTCTATGAATTTGGAATTCATTTTATCTTTCTGAGGTTCAGGTTCCTCCTAAGTAAAATGGGAGGGGTGGATCTCTAAGCTACTCCCAGTTCTGAATTTATGCTCCTAAGAAAAATAAACAAATGTATTCTCTACCAACTTCCTCTGAACAGTTTATCAGTTCATTCAGTCTCAAAAGGAAAAAAAAATTAATGCACTGCTCAAGTGGATATTCTGGAATATTAGAGTAAATATTAATATTAAAGGTCAGAGACTTAAACACTAGGATATGTGATTGTGGAACAGTCTCATGGATGGACAGAGAGCAGGACACAGCAGAGGATAAATTTACATCCCCCTTCGCATCCCCACAAAGCCTATTCTAACAAGAAGTGTGTCATAGACTGAAAGAAGATGAGAGCTGTTTTCCCCATAGAGGGCATCTTGTAGTAAGCTGAGCTCTGTGGTCCCAAAAATGGGCTTGAGGTTTTTTGTTTTGTTTCATTTGTCCTTTTCAGTTCTAAACACAGGGAGTAGAGTCCTGGACTTGAGAGCTCCAGCCATGGGAACCTTGGATCCATGATTCTGGCTGGATGTTACAATCAATACAGCAGGGAAGCTGTGAGAAGCCAAGTTATAGGGAGACAAACTCAGGAGGGCTTCTGACTTGGAACTTGGTGGTACCAGTACTACATAGGAACTAAGCTAAATTGGGAACTAATCAAGCCCTTGCTCCTCCCTAGAGACCAAAAGGTAGAAGTGGAATATGCCCCAAGCTGTTGGGGGGAATGTCTGCATGTTTGTTCTTGCTATAACTTTGGAATGAATATTGTGCTTGGACCTCTAAAAAGGGGGGATTATAATTGGTTGACACTTTAGCCTAATGGAAGAAATGAGAGACCTCCCCAAACTCCTAAAGGTTCTGTAGAATTGGGGGGAGGAGTGTGTGTGCTGAAATGGAATAAATCTGGCCTTCAGACAGTAGGGACAAGAGTACTCACTGTTACACAAAAAAATAAGCATGGCTCCAAAGGAGAAATACGAGAAGATACTGCTACCACTCCTTGCCCTTTCCCCCAATACTCCTTTGCAGAGGTGGGAAGTTCACAAGTGTGGAGGAATATTGCCTGTGTTTTCAGATTTTTCCCAATGTATTGATTGGTTTTACTGATTGTTTTCTGGCCCCCCCCCCTTTTTTTCTTTTCCCCTATAAAAATGGTTTAGTATATGGAATGGCTTTTCTGGGAAGGTGTATAGAGGGGGGGATATAGGGGAAAATTTGGGTGATGTTAAAAACAAAAAAATATCAATAAAATTTATCTTCAAAACAAAGAAAACAGAAGTTGGAAAAGGCAACGTGCTTTTCTATCCTCTTTTCCCCTGGAAGCAGTCGGCCTCCAATTCCTACACAAGTTATTTGCATTTAATTGGACAATTCTGAAGGGATAGGTTCTTACCAATTGCCAGAGGTGGAAGGCTTACCCCATTCTACCCAATCCTTAACTACTCTGTCTGGGTTTTAAACTCAGAGGCTAAACTCACCATCATTAACTCAAGGTCAATGAGGACCACAGAGGGGGACAGTGATTGCTATCTTGCTGGATTAATCATGCCATGGTTTTCTTTATACAAAGAAGAGCAGAACATTTACTGTCTATGTGGTGCTTAGGTAAATTACTTAAACTCTCAGTATTCTGACTGAACATCTGCAGATTCTCCTCAACACATCTTCTACTTGGCCTTTCCTCTACTTTCACCGTAACCACCTTGATTCAGGCCCTCATCACCTCTTGTCCACATTAGCATCCTAATTGGTCTCGTTATCTCAAGTCTCTGCTCTCCAGTCCATCCTCCACACAGCTACAAAATGATATTCCTAAAAAAAGTTGAGGTCTGAACATGCCACTGCCCTGTTTAAAATAAAATAAAACATCTTTGGTAGCTCTCTGATAATTTTAGAATAATATACAAACTCCTTTGTTTCGTATTTAAATTTTTCACATTTGCCTGAGCCTATCATTCCAGGCTGATTACACATCATTCACATCATTCCCCGCTTATGAATTCAATGTTCCAGTCCAAGTGGCTTATTTGCTGTTTCTTATATATGACATCCCATCATCTCCTGCCTCTGTCTTTTCCCAGGCTGTCACTGATATCTGGAATGTATTCCCTGCTCTCTTCCATCTCTTAGAACTCTTACTTCTTCTTCCAGGCCAGCACAGGTTCAACCTTATAGAGACCCTTCCTGATTCTCCCAAGTATTACGTTCCTGACATCACTCCATTCATTTTATTGTAAATTTTTAGTTATTTTTCCGTCACGTCTGACTCTTTGTGACCCCATTTGGGGTTTCCTTGGTAAAGTTACTGGAGTGGTTTGCCATTTCCTTCTCCAGCTCATTTTATAGATGAGGAAACTGAAGCAAACAGGGTTAAATGACTTGTCCAGGGTCACACAGCTAGTAAGTATCTGAGGCCAAATTTGAACTTGGGAAGAGGAGTCTTCCCGACTCTAGGCCCAGACTGCTATCCACTGTGCCATCTGGCTGCCTAGGCATTGCAAATATCTTATGTCTATTTATACATCAACATTATAATCTCAAAAGAGAAAGTAAGCTCTTTGAAGGCAGGGATTGTTTAATGTTGTGTCCTTGTATCCCCAGCACTCAGCACAGTGCTTGCCACACAGTAGGGTGATTAATAAGCATGTGTCAATTGCTAGAGTGACCAAATCACAGAATCATAGCCCCAGAGCAGAAAGGGATGGCAGAGATCATCTGGTCCAAGCCCTTATAGTGAACTTCCTCTCAATGTCATCGCAAAGATCCCACAAGACAATGAATGTCAAGAACTCTGTAAATTACAAAGTGCTACAAAAATGTGAACTATTATTATTATTATTGTTGTTGTTTTCCTGGGCAAAGCATACTTAGAAACTCTCCAGTAAGTGCCCCAAACACAATGAGGGTAGCTTCCATGGAGGGAAATGAAAATGCTCCAGACTGAGAAATCTCCATTACATTGTTCCCAGCAGGTGGCTGCAAAGGTCAGTCTGATCGCTATCTGTTGAATTGTGCCTCTGAGACTGGCAAGGCTGCATTTCAATTTCAGCCACAGACAACCAACAATTCCACTGCTGTTATGGGCAACTCCTCAAAAAGATTTTTATTCCCCCTTTTCCCATTTTTATGCAGCATTTCACTGGCAAAAACAGAACCTCCAAGAAAGGTAAAAGGCTGCAGACCAGTTAAAAAAGAAATACATCTATTAGCTTATCTACCTACTGTGAAAAATATCATACTATTTTATATCATTTTCTAATTTCAACCAGACCCAGAGCCTGATTTAATGAGTAACTGGATGAAGATCCAGGACCTGGGCTTCTTTGTTCTCTCTAAAAGTTTGGTCAGGTAATACCCTTACCTCTGTCAACAAGGCCAGATCAGACAGACCTAAGGACATTACCCTAACCCCAAGAGAGATTACCTTGCTTAATATTCTACAGGTATATACTATGTTATGGAATGTAATGAGACACAGAGACGCTGGGCTGTAGTTTCAACTGACTTTTGTCAACATCCTTTACAACTCTATTCCATTAAGGAAAATCCTCTTCTTGTATCATGGTTAAACATATATGGGGGTCATAAAAATGAGGTCATAAGGCTTGCTAGCTCTGCTAAAATAACGTATATAAGTTTTCTCATTCCTTTGTTCAGACAGCCAGAGCCTATGCTCTGACTCCTTGTACGTACAAGTAAGCTAGCTCCGCTATGCTTTAAGGGAAAACAATAAACAACATGGATTTTTCTATCACCTAGCTCTGTTGTTTCCTTCAACCAAATTTTCAGGTTTAACACTACACATACCAGCATTACTATGGCTGTTCGCTTACTGGCCACCTAGGGCCCGGTGCTCTAGAGGAAGAAAATATGAATTCCGCTTTGCTGTGTTTCAGTCCATCTATAACATTGACTGAGAGCCCCACCCACCCACCCCCACCCAAATGCTATACAGATCATAGGAGTTACAAAGAAAAAAGAGGAGCCTATCCTCTAATTATTTTTTTATTCCTATAGAGAATTCTAGAAGACACAGAATATAATGCAAAGAACACTGAATTAGGAGACAGGAGACCTGAATTTTAGGTACGATTAGCCACTAACTAGATCTATAGTAATCCTGAGAAAGTCCTTTCCAACTAACAAATGGGGTGATCTAGAAAGGCCTCATGCAGGGTATGGCACTTGAGGTGTGCTTTGCATGGAGGGAGGGATTCAGAGGGATACCAATGATGAGGGAACACACTCCTGGCACAGGGAGAGGGGAAGCAGATGGAATTCCATATAGGAGGAATATCAGATATAGCTAGCTTGTCTGCCACGTAGAGCGAATGTGAAATCAATTTGGAAAGATAGGCTGGAGACTGATCATAAAAGGTTTAACCAGGGGTGGGCTAACCGTGGCCTCAAGGCCACATGTGGCCCTTTAGGTCCTCAAGTGTGGCCCTTTGACTGAATCCAAATTTGGGTGGCACTTGAGAACCTAGAGGGCCATATGTGTGCTTGAAGCCACAGGTTCCACACCCCTAGAAACAAGAGTAGAAAGAACACTGATTCAGGAGACAGGGGGCTGCAAATTCTTTCTCTGACATTGCCTGGGTGGTTTTGGATAGCTCACTTAACTTCTGTGGGGCTCAGTTTCTTCATTTGCAAAAAGGGAAGGGTTGTACTAGCTGGTCTCTGAGGTGCCCTTCTAGCCCTGAGATACCAGGGCTAGTATCTAAGTACTTAAGTACTTAGTATCTAGTACCTAAACTAGATACTTAGCTATGGTGAGACTTGGTGAGGGGTAGCTGAGGGGAGAAACTAATTCTTGTCAAAGAGCTTAAACTAGCAATTCTTGGGCCTGGATCAAGTAAAGTTGGAAGCAGTCTTCACAGAGGACAGTTTGCCCTAGGTATGGTAGCATCAGGAGAAAGAGTGGCTTGGCCTCAACCCTAAGGAAGACAGGAAGAGGCAGAGTGGTTGATGAAAGCGGGAGATGGGGAGGGAATGAGGACAGGGTCCTGGGAAGAAGTGACAGAGATGGATGGATGCCCACATCATGCAGCAAAGAATGACAGAGGACCACAAGATGCTGGGATAGGAGGCTGAAGACTTCTTGGGGGAGGAATCATAACACTGCCCAAATTCCGGGGCCCTGGAGGGAAATCTGTGGTCTCCCTGCCCCAGATAAAGCTCTACCCCACACATGAAGTCTTTAAATGAAAGCTGGCTGATCATCTGTGAGGAAGGTTGTACAGGTCATTGTTCTCGGTACTAAAGTTGGACTAGATGGCTTTTTAATGTCCCTTTTTGGAAGAGACTCAGATTCTGGGACTAGGGAAGGGCAGGGCTGCAAAATGTGAAGCCTTTCAAGCAAATGGAGGAACACAAATAAAGGCTGGGTCTTTAAAGCAGCTATGTGATACAGTGGATAGAGCACTGGGCCTGGAATCAGGAGGACCTGAGTTCAAATCTAGTGGTAGACACTTACTAGCTATGTGACCCTGCACAAGTCACTTAACCCATTTGCCTTAGTTTCTTCATCTGTAAAATGAGGTGGAAAAAGAAGTGTCCAGTATCTTTGCCAAGAAAGCCGCAAAAGGAGTCACAAAGCGTCAGACACAACTGAGCAACAACTTTAAAGCTACAAACCTCTCCAAGGATCTCTCTAGCAGGGGTTTCACTTGAAGAAGCCATTGGCGTCCTTGTCAGGGTCCCACATTCAGACAAAAGCTTTTAGATGCTCCATCAATCCTTTCCCACCCCAAAGACCATGTCAATCCCTTAAACACTGAGAATCAATAGCAATTTCATTCTCAAATACCCCAAACAGAAACTCATTCTTCAATAAAATACAATCAGATATCCACAGGGGAATTTCTCCCCCCTCCCCCAACTTTTTTTTGGACAAAAAAATCTATTATGTAACACTCAAAACACTTGACCTAACCTTCTACAAGTGCTTCTTGGAACAACTTTCCCTTCTACAGAATGGCTGAAATCCTCACAGCTTCCATTCACAATAACTTGAGTTCTAATCCTGCCTTGGTTCTTTAATACCAGTATGACTCTGAGCAAGTCATTTGCCCTCTCGGGTTTAGGTTACTCATCTGTAAAATGGGCCCCTATCTCCCAGGACTATTGTGAGGATCTAGTTGGATAATATAAGTGTTTTGTAAATCTTAAGATGCTATATAAATGTTTGTTATGATTTAGTTCTGAATTGAAATAGTTAAGGTTCAAGCGAAATTAGGAAGAATTTCTTAAGCACTGATGGTCAAACATTACTCCCTGCCAAAGTCAATGGGACTGGAACAGAACCACCTGATTCAACCTCATTCAACTGAATGACTAGACAACAGGTATTTACAACCATTTATATAGAGTGCTTTCTATTTGCAAGGCATTGTATGCAATATATAAACTCATATACTCAATTTAATGCAAATTTAAGATCCTAAAGTGCAGAATTCATCGAAGGTAAATTAGAGGGGATTCTTTTGCTTGATGGAAGGATCCACCATGGCATAGATAATTTCTGAAGAGTATGTACCCTCTTTATCTCTGAATTCAGCAAAAAGACACTAGAGAAAACTATCTGGGGTATTTTGGTATCTATAGACAAACCTTTTTTTGATATTTTAAAAATTATTATTTTTGCAAAGAAGATTCACTTTCTCTACCTCTTAACTACCTTCCGTCTTACCTTCCAGAGAGCAAATAAAACAAAGTCACCCGTCATAAACATAGAAAGTTAAGAAAAACAAATTCCTGGATTGTAGGTGAAACATTTAAAAAACTTTCAGGCCATTATTCCGTTTAGGGATAACTGCCATTCAGTTCTGGGGAGAATCTGAAACCAGCTCCTGGAATCACAGACTCTCAGAACCAGAAGGAAAACCTCACTGAAGTCTAGAAAGAGGAAATGGTTGGCCCCAGGTCACTCAGTTTTTAGGGGCAGGGCTGTAATCTGAACATGGGTCTCCTGATTTCTAGGCCACTGGTCTTTGGAACCCAAATACAGCAGTGATGGGTGAACTGATTTTGTTCACAGAAAGTCAATTGTTTAAATTTGGAAGATATTTTATGCCTGGGTAAGTGAATGTTTAGGAAAATAATTGCACGCATTGGATTTTTCCAATTGGATTGCATAATTTTTTTTGAACATGGTTCCAGAAGGCTGGGAATGTAAATGAATAGAGTATTTGCTAGATATATTTGTTTACTTTTCTCTACAGAGCACAAAGCCTAGTATCAATAACCATTTAATCAATAGCTCTGCAAGTATATATAACATGGCAGGGGGAAAAAACCCATAACTTGGAAGGCAAACAATAAAATGAAATAAGTGTACAGGATCAGAGCTACTCTAGAATGGCACCAGGGGTAGAATGTTTCTAATACCGGAATTCCCCAAGTGGGAGGTAGAATGTTTCTGGGGATACATGTTCCAGCACAGGTTGGATAACATGACCTGGGAGGGCCTTTCCAATTCTGAGATTCTCTGTTTTCTATGTTTCAAAAAAATTAAAGGCATATCTGCATTTTGTAAAAACAAAACCAAAATAACAACCAAAATGGCAACAGTTGTTTTTAAGATAATTCAGTGATTAACTCTCCTAATTTCCACCACCTCTCTTTTCTCTACCGATATACTTGACTACAAAAAGAAGGAAGTGGGGAAGGAATTATTTAGGTATTGGGCCTCCCAGCAGAGGTCCAATGAGAGAAATGATTATTAGTAACAAAGGATTTGGGGAGATCCAGAGTTTCCCCTTCTTCTCAAGTCCTGATTTTTAAAAGTTGAATCTCTTGAAGGACACTGCTGATAATGAGACTGGACCAACTTTCTTGTTCAAGACCCTATCCTGATAGAGTACTACTGTGTTCTGCTCAGGCTTGGGTGGGGCACATATTCTTTGAATAGATTGCCCAAAGCTGGGGGTGGTCTGGGTATAGAGATAAGTCACTCTGTTCAAGGGAGATGTGATGTCACTCTTAGCCCCTCACTGAACACCTACTCTTCCAAGGGCATATAAACTGTGAACCCATTACCAAGATGGGCTTTGGTCTAAGACAGCCAAATGACTATCCTTTTATTAATAATGTGCTGGCCTTTTTAATAAAATGATTAAATCATCCAGAAATTATGTCTCCTGAGCCTTTTTAATTGACACACCAATGAAATTTGCTCCAGCCTCCCAGATAAGGCAGAGTAAGTTGCCACCTGCAGGATGTGATTTCAGATGCCCTGGGAAGCCCTCTAATAATCCCTTGCTTAAAGGTGGCTGGCTGAAATTCTACATGAGAACTTCATTCTTTTGAGATTAAGACTTTGGTCTTTAACGTAAGAGGAGACTGGTCATCCTCAGAGCACATGCTATATTAAAACTTTCCCAAGAAGGGTAACATTGCAAGCTCTTTTCAGTCATTCTTATGTGTTTTCCTGATTGTTCTTAATGTTACTGAAGAGTCTAAAGGAATTTAACAAGATGGGGGAGCCTCCCAGAAGACTTACTTTCTTAAAGCTGAAAGCCATTTAAACACCATTTTCTAACAGAATAAATACTTTCTAAAGACTCTTTTGACACCTGCTTTAAAATACTACAGGTAGGAATAACAACTAACTTTGTAATTCACAGGTGATGGGGGGGGGCAAAGAAATGTAAAATAATAAGTAGTAAAATACTTTATACCAATCATTTGAAAGCTTTGGAAAGCTAATTATAGGTATACACAGAAGTTACCTTGGAATCAACATCTATGCAATGTTGTATTTAGTTACATAAAGCATCCATCTGTGAACACAGAAGTATGCAACCAAATTGAGGCAAGGTATACTGACAGTTATGGTACAATATGCCCCTTGACAATTTAATTTAAAAGGGAACAGGAAAACATAATCCTTTTTTTTTCTTTTTGCCTATGGTTGCAAAAAACGTTTTTCCCTTGGACAAATCCACGAGAGACAAAAACGTAATAGACTAATGCTGGCCTTTGGAAAGGAAATACAACAACCTTCAACTATCCAGAGCAGAAAAAAGGCTAAACATTGATAACAGTGGTTTTATGCATGGTTTTACTTCTCCATCCTATGAAGAGCTAATATTTGGATAGGTTTTCCTGTACTTAAATTTTCAAGGGAGAAAAATACTTTTCGTTATTGAAAGTGGGAAACAGCATACATGATTTTGTTCATTAAATATATTTCATATATTACCATACCATGTGCTACAAGTTTAAATTATTACCCCTAAAAGCTCTTAAAGGGAGGTATCACTCTATAGAGGTTACGCGACAGAGGACTCTTGTTCAGGTACACATTGGACTCTATGACGTGTGAGGTTGTTCCAACACTGAGCTTATTTATTTTGCATGCTTCTTTGTTAAAAACAAATTGAGACTGGCTCTCCCTCTCACCCAGGCTAGAAGTGTATCCTCACTCAGAGCCTGACCCCAATTCTGACTAGCATGGGAAGCTTTAACCTGCTTGGCTTTTTACAATCTGGGCCAGTTTGCCCCTCCTTTTGTAGTTCAGCTGTTTCAGTTGTGTCTGACCTTCAAGACCCCTTTTGGGCTAGTCTTGGCAAAGATACTGGAGAGGTTTGTCATTTCCTTCTCCAGCTCATTTTACAGATGAGGAAACAGAAGCAAACAGGGTTAAGTGACTTGCCCAGGGTCACATAGCTAGTAAGTGTCTGAGGTGAGATTTGAACTCAGGGAGATGGATCTTTCTGACTCCAGGCTTGGCACTCTACCCACTGTGCCACCTAGCTGCCCCTTGCCCATCCTTAGGCAACCTGAAGTTCCATCAGCTTTATCCTCCTCCAGGAGCAGGGACTACAAGCCTGAACCATCATACCCAGGCCTAAATGAGTTTTGAATAGGAAGCTCTTCAAGTGTATTTGAAACATAATTTGTTTTACAAAATGTAGATGAGAATGCAATATTTAGGACTTTAAGCAACTGCATAAATTGAAGTACAGTGGTACAGGACAATTCTTTTGTGGGGAGTGTGGTGGGGGAGGGAGGAAAGCAGGGTTAAGTGACTTGCCCAGGGTCACATAGCTAGCAAGTGTCTGAGGACACATTTGAACTCAGGTCCTCCTGACTCCAGGGCTGGTGCTCTATCCACTGTACCACCTACCTGCCCCCATGATAATCCTTTAATGAACTCAAAGCCAAGACCCTGTAGGGCCACCATATGTCTATGTCATTGTGCCCTATCCCAAGGGCCATTAGGAAACATGGCTGGAAAACAGGTCAAGTCAGCAGGAGCATTCTGACATTCCAGGTAGGATGCTAATGAACATTGAAGGAGGGATTCCATTATAAGGTCTGGTTTCCTAGAGCTCCCATCTTGGTGAGATGCTATTGGGGCTCTCTAAGTTCTGTCCATTTGGACGTAAATGATAGGTCTGAACAAAATCCTCAGGAGAGGAAGATTCTGAATTAGTCAGATTTGTCCTAAGGAACATTGGGGCTAGTCTGAAGCCCCCATGGTCCGCCCCCATGGCAGCTCTATCAGGTTCAGCTTGTTTCAAACCATTTTTCCCAAGATTTCCCATAAGAGGGAAGGAAAGAATATTCCACTACTCAAATGTGCTATCTGATAATGCTTGTGTTACCTGCTCCGTTAAGTTGTTCAGAGTAGATTGCTTTGGAAACTATGAAGAGGTATAGAGATGAGAGATATTTTTCTTAGGTCACAGCTTGCTAGAACCACAAATTCAGAAGGGTTCTTAGAGTTCAACCTACACCTGGACAAGAACCCTTCTATAACAGTCTCAACAAGTGGTCATCAAGCCTTTGCTTGAAGACCTTTAGAGTAAGGGGAATCTTGGAGCCTCTGAAGGCCCCTCATTACACTTTGGTGTAGTACTACTCGTTAAGAAATGTTTCCTGATCTCAAGCCTCTCTGCCGTGTCTACCCATTGTTTCTGATTTTGCTCTGTGGAGCCAAGTACAAAAAGTCTACTTCGGAGGCTAGGTGGCACAGTGGATAGAGGACTGGATCTAGAGTCAGGAAGACTCATCTTCATAAGTTCAAATCCGGCCTCAGGCCCTTATGAGCTGTGTGACCCTGGGCAAGTCACTTTCCTCATCTGGAAAATGAGCTGGAGAAGGAATTGGCAAACGACTCCAGTGTGTTTGCCAAGAAAGCCCCAAATGGGGCCACAAAGAGTCAGACATGGCTGAAAAATGACTTAAAAATAACAAAGAAAGAGTCTAATTTCTCTTCCATATGACTTATGGATTTAGGCACTCCCTTCTATGATGCAGATTGCAACTTACGTACATCTCAGGATCATAAGATCACAGAGTTAGCCCTGGTAGGCCCTGTTGATGTCATTTGGTTCCACAAACCTCTCATTTTATAGACGAGGAAGGTGGGATACAGAGAAGTTAAATGATTTGCCCAAGTTCGAAGTCTGTCTATAAACATGTCCAGGTTTCCTTATCCTTCAAAATAAACAACTAAAACCCCTCACTTGACTCAATCATCCCTTCCAGATATCATTCCATAATCTCTCTTCCTTTTAACAGCTACATTCCTGGCAAAATTTGTCTATGATTCTCGTATAGATCACTTTCTCTTTTCAATCCCCTGTAATCTGGATTCCTAGATCATCACTTCACTTAAGCTGCTCTCTCCAAAGTTACCAGTGATCTCTCATTGGCCACATCCGACGGCCTTTGCTCAGTCCTCATCCTTTTTGACCTCTCTGTAGCCTATGACATAGCGAACAGCCTCCTCTCCCTGGAGAGTCTCTGATGATGGATTTTTGGCCATCACCCTACACATAATTTTCTACTTAAGGGGTGATTCACCCCTTATTTAAGTAAGGGGATATTCACACTGAAGATGCCATTGATCTTTTAATAACGATGATGATACATAATAATATAACTATAGAACACTTTAAGGTTTGCAAAGCACTTTGATCTTTTCAACAAGCCTGGAAGGTAGGTGCTATTATTTTCCTCATTTTGCCAATGAGGAAATTGGATCAGACAAAGGTTAAATGACCTACCCAGGGTCACACAGCTAGTAAATCTCTGGGGTAGGATTTGAACTCAGGTCTTCCTAACATCAAATACACCATTCTATCGCATGTCGTAGCTGTCTATATGTTTTGAAGTACTGAGATCACTGCTCTTTAGAACTGAAATTAGGAGACTGGCAAAGTACTACGATGTGAAATAAGACTATACAATTACAGGACCTGAAGGAATGTTCGTCCCTCTTTCATAGGGAACATCTCTTCTGATCCTTTCTCCATCCCCAAGTGCCTCATCAACATACAGAGCCTGGCTACATCAACCCAAAGGCATTAAGCTTTGTAGCTCCTGGTATCAAAAAGCATACACATCTTTAGTGTTAAAAACAAATCACTCCTATGATAGCTTAAAAGTCATGTTCTTAAGAGGCATTTCTTTACTTAGCCACTATTTTTAGTTCCTCAGTAGCTGAGAAAAGCAATTAGCCACATTATAACTTTTTGTGCTATATAACTGGCTATACTAATTACATTCTAATTAGCCCCACGCTATCTCACCTCTTAGCGGGTGTTTCTCTTCAAATAGGTCTTTTTCCACCCCAGGTGAGGGTAGGGGGAATCACTCAACTGTATAGCACTGAATTGTTCACAATGATTTAATTAATGCATTAGCAAACTACACAGAAGCAAAAAAGAAACTTCTAAGACATCCTGTGATTTCTTTAAATTGAAGGACTTCTGGTGAGGAAATTCCCTCTACCTATGCAGATCAGAAAACATCATCAAGAAACTAATTGCATTTTAAGAAATAGTGAATCACTTATTATTGTTGGGAAACCAGAGATGCTTAGAGAAGCAAAAACAAAGCAACCAGTAGGCACTGACATCAACTAGATTATGTGTAACCTTGAATCTTATTGGGACTCAGTTTCTCCATTTTAGAAAATGGAATTAATATGGCTGGATAGGGCTTGGGGGAAAATAAGGATTTAAAACAGAAATCTATTTAAAAATCCTAAAGGGATCTATATTTTGTGTCTGTATGATTTCAAACACATTAAGAATTTGTTACTTACTCATGCGAGTTTATTAGATCGTCCTAAGGTGGTTGTTTTCCACCAAGCAGGAAATTCTGGTTGGGGCATCCTCTTGGCACATAGGATAAGAGAGCCAGTAGGGCTGAGCAGTTTAAAGCAGGAGTCTCCAATAATGTGGTGGAAATCCTGGTTCTGTTTCTTAATACCACCTTGATCTTGGGGAAAGTCATTTAGCTTTTCTGGGACTCAGGTTCCTCAACTGTTTGGTTTCTTTCTTTGGGAGACAATTGGGGGTTAAATGATCTACCCAGGGTCACACGGCTAAAAAGCCTCAAGTGTCTGAGGTCAAATTTGAACTCAGGTCCTTCTGACTCCAGAGCCATTGCACCTCCTAGGCTGCCCCAGACTGGGTGATTTCTAAGGACTTTCACAGTTTAAATTCCTATAATCCTAGATCCTAGCATTCTGACCCTTTCTGACAAGGCCTATTCTTCTTGGTTTCCTACAATTTCAGGCAAAGAATAGAAAACAACTCATTGGCATTGCTATCAGCCTCTCCATTTCTTTGACCCCTTTAGAGGGCACTAAAGGTCTGACTAAAAGATCATAGAGCTAGAAGGCATGTCAGAGGCCATCTGTCCCAACTTTTCATTTTACAGATCAGGAAAGTGAGGCCCAGAGAGGTTAGGCAACTTACTCGAGGTCACACAGGTACTAAAAGCGTCATTTGAAGTAGCAGCATTCAAACCCATGTCCTCTGATTCCATTGCCAGAGCTCCTTCCTCTGTACCACACTTCCTCAAAAAAAAAAAGGAATCCTCTGTTGCTTGAGGAGGCACAGATCTGTGTGAGCCAAAGAGTTCTAGGCCTACAGTTCTATCCCAAAGGAGAACCTAGCATCTGCTTAGGCAGTATCTTCTACCTGCTGTGGCCTGTAAGAGACTGCCTGAGCAGCTGGGCATCTCTGGGGTCAGAAGAAAGGCTTAGGCAGGAAGAAGACAGTAGCTGGAATTCTGAGTTTTGCCAAGTGCTTCTCGAATAGACAAGCTGGCTGTAAGCCACATACGTATGTATAGAAGGTCAGCCGGCTTTGGGAATCAAGAGAACCAAGTTCAAATCCTGCCAGTGAACCACCAGCTACATGACACTAGGCAAGTCACTTAGCTTCTGCGTCTCAAGCGATTCCCTAAGACTAAGCTGCCGAGAAGTCGCCAGGCTGCATTGATTGAGACATGTCCCCTACACCAATGAACTCACAGATTCAGAACTAAACTGAAGCCTGTTGAATTAATTATTTGTTATATATACTTCAGAAATTGTTATTCCTACATATAATTTTCATTAAACAAGATTGTTGTTGCTGAGTTGTTTCAGTTGTGCCCGGCACCTCATGATTCTATTTGAGGTATTCTTGGCAAAGATACTGTAATATCATTTCCATTCCCTTCTCCAATTTATTTTACAGATGAGGAAACTGAGGCAAACAGGGTTAAATGACTTGCTCAGGGTCACACAGCTAATAAATGTATGGGACTGGATTTCAAGTCAAGTCCTCCTAACTCCAGGCCTGATATTCTATCCACTGCACTATGGCTACTAAAAGGAAATGAGACTGGATTCCCTTGAGTGACTCATGAACTGGCTCCGAAGACAATTGCCAAAGTGCTCTCCAACAAGACCGAGCTGAAGGAAACAAGAATCATGTGTAGTTTGGTGAATTCGGGAAAACACTAGTTATATTATTTTATGGTCACAGAATGATAGACACTCATAGTTGAAAGGAACCTCAGTGACCATTTATCCATTCCAATGTATACCTGACCAGGAATCCCCTCTGACGTGGCCCCGTTGAACAATCATAAAGCCTCTATTTGAAAAGGAAGGCAGCATCTCCCAGGATCACTGAACTCCTTTACCTGGTGGGGAGTTTCTCCTTACTTTGAACCTAAATATGACTCTCAGCTACTCCTACACAACTTTCTAACCTCATCTAACTTTATCAAGGCACCAGTACAATAACTCTCACTCTGTCCTTACAACTAAATGTATCATTCCCACCCTAAGACCATGCCAACCTCTTAAAAATGCCCTTCTTTGGCCTGCAACCGTGGCCGTGACAGGGGGGTGAATTTATCAGCCACAGCAATTCCTGAAGACCATCTATTAAGCTACAAAGGAGCTGTGATGTACATCAGTGAAGCCAATGCCCATAGTGATTAAATCACAGGTCACGGAAGGGTGGAATTAAAGGGCTCCTCGACCTGCCAGGGATGCCAAACAATAAAATGGTCTGCCTTTTTTTCAATAGTGGAAAGATATAGAATTTGGTAGACTTAGTTTCCATTTCTCATTCCAACTGTGGTGAGAATATATCATCATCCAAAATCTTAAAAAAATTAGAATACCATCATCTAGCTACACATATAATGAACGCTGGCACAGGGATTTGAACCAAGGTCTTTTGTGTCTAAGGGCAGCCGGATGGTACAATGGATGGAGCACTGACCTTGCAGTCTGAAAGACTCATCTTCATGAGTTCAAATCTGGCCTCAGGCATTTACTAACTGTTTGACCTTGGGCAAGTCATTTAACCCTGCTGGCCTCAGTTTCCTCATCTATAGAAAGAGCTGGAGAAGGAAATGGCAAACAACTCCAGTATCTTTGCCAAGAAAATCTCCAATGCAGTCCCAAAGAATCAGACATAACTGAACAACTTTTGAGTCCATGTCTCTCTCTGTCTCTATTTCACTTTGCTTAGAGATATGATTTAAACAGTAGGAGGGAAGAAATGAGGGCAGTTTCAGAGTGAATGAATTAGCAGAAATGAAGTGTTCTCTTTCTATTCCCTCTTAAGAAAGCCCATCACCCACTGCTCTCAGTATTCCTGGCTTAGCTCTGCTGGTGGTCTCAAGATTGCTGACCCACTCTCTTCTCTAGGGCCTGGACTGTTCGAGTGCATTCCCTGCTGCCCATCATGATTACATCCATCCCTTACTGTTTTGAGAAGGAGGTGGCACAGGACAATGAGATATGTAAGCAATCCCTGTCATTCATAACACCGTTTCCCATGTCTCTCTCATCCCTGTGATTTATAAAGGATTGCAGCTATGTAGTCACCCCACCCTCTCCTTTCTTTGTGGAGAGCCTTATTATGCATGAGATCTTTGAAACCTGGAGCCTAGGCCCTCTAAGGATCCTGAAATGATGCTGGAGAAAAAACAGCTCAGTATAATCACACAAAGCAAAGCTTATTTGGGCCATGAAAATCCTTGATGTTCTGATATCCAAGAGCCAGTCTAAGGCAGCCTGTGCTTCCGCAGAATACTGCAGATCCTGCCTGAAAGAATCCCCAGTCCCAGGGAGGACGGACATCAATCAACAGGGACCATTTAGCTTTAAATCCTCCTGTATTTAGTGGGGTTCCCTAACTTCCTCACCCCGTATCAAATGAAATTAACTGCATTTCTCCAGTGTAATGCCTCCTACTGTTTAGTATCATTTATCCTGAGAAGAACCTGACTGATTTCTCTGGAGCCTGTCTTCTTGTTTTCCATGTATGGGGCCTTTCTGAATTTATCATTCACATGGTGGTCAGAAGAAGTGATACAAGGACACTCTCAAGGTCTCTCTTGAGAACTTTGGAATTGACTGTGTGACATGGAAGATACTGACACAGGACCCCTCAGCATGGCATGCCCACATCAGAGAAAGTGCTGTGCTCCATGAGCAAAGCAGAATTGAAACAGCTCAAAGAAAATGCAGGATGTGCAAGTTTGGAGTATCCACCCCAAATGTTCACAGGGACTATTTGTGTCCGACCAGTGGTAGAGAATTCCGAACATGTATTGGCCTGATCAGCCACAGTAGGATGCACTGAATCTTGACTGAAGCATAGTAATGTCATTTTGGTCCTCTGAGAAAGGACAACAACCAACCATCAATCAATCTATTTAATTATTCATTCGTTCCTTTTTTTTTTTTTACTTTTGCCACTTCTCTGTAAGACACTCTCCCCTTTTTCCCTTTTACTGAATCCTAAGAATCTTCTCTATAGAGGCCAGTACCAACAAAGTGGAGATATTCTTCCTACTAGTCGGAAGAGAAAATCTGAAATCTGTACTTTTCTTTAGGAATGGATCCCACCTTTATCTCTAACCAAAGTCCCCAGTTAATAATTAGCAATTTCAATAGCTCCCCAGGTGCTTTCCTTGGGCCTAGTCTGCTTCCCACCCACCTCCTGCAAACCATCCCACATACCATAGCCAGATTACCCTAAAGTCAGTGTTTTTAAGTTGGGGTCTTTAAACTTATAATATTTTGATAACTGTATTTGATTATAACTGGTTTCCTTTGTAATATTTTACATTTCATTTTATGCTTTTAAAAACATTCTGAGAAGGGATCCGCTAGCTGCATCAGGCTGTCCAAAGGGCCCATAACACAAAACGAAGTGAAAAGGAAAGCATTTCGTGGATACAAGAACTTCAGTGGTCCCCACTAGCCATAAGACCAGGTCTGTACCCCCTAGCTGAGCAGCCCACAATCTGACTCTGATTTACCTTTCCAACCTCGTAACTTGCTCTGTGAAGTCTTTGCTTCAGCTAGGCTGATCTACTTGCATTGCTATGAAAGGTTTATGCTTTTGTGCCTCCATGCCTCAGCTTACACCACTGCTCTTGCCTGAAACATGCCCAACTCCTCCATTCCTTTCTAGTTTTACACTTCTTTATAGCCCCCATAGAATCTTGTATACTTAACCCAGATACTTTCAGAACCAGTAATTTTGTTGGTATGGATATTACCTCCACCAACACAAATGGCGAGCCTTGTACAACTTGGCTGGTTCCATGAGTGAAAAATGTCACTGCCTGGAGGACACCGGGAGGTGATGAGCATCCGCATGCTTACTTGTCCTGGCCCTTATACAAGAGATGCTCATCCAAGTCTTCTGACAGGCCTGTCCTCAAGCTCTGACAGCTTTGTTGGACCTGGTTGAGCAGGACCTCTGGTAGCACAGGCAATGAGAGCCCAGGGTCATCTCCACCTCACCCTTCTTGAATCTGGTGCTTTGAATATTGCTGACAAATTTGACCACAGACCGGAGAGGAAGGAGGTGAAAGTAATAGAAGAAGAAAAAAGAAGTATCTTTGGATAAGATGATAGTAGAGAGAAATCACTTAACAATGACCTCCAGCTTACACAATTTACCGAGTGTGGCCTAAAGTCTTCTCCTATTTATCCTGTATATAGCTTGTTTTGTATAGAGCTGCTTGCTAATGTCTCTCCCATTAGACTGTAAGTTCCTTGAAGGCAGGGACTGGCTTTTGTCTCTTTTTGTATCCCCAGCCCTTACCACAGTGCCTGACACATATTAGGTGCTTAATAAATGTTTCTTAATTAATTGGTTGATTAAAGCAGGATAAACAAAGGTTTAAACAAAACTTTTTGCAGAGTCTTCAGAAGCTGCCACTGGAGGCAATGTGAAACAGTGAGAAGCATACGGCCTTGGGAAGCAAGAGAGCCAAAAGTTGGAGGTCTGGTTCTGCTTCTATGAATATCAGTTTCCTCATTAGTAAAATGAAAGGGCTGAGCAAGATAATTCACTAGAGTCTAGAAACATCATTTCCCCATTTCACTAAGAGACATGACTCATTCTATTAGGTTAATCTCTTCCCCACTCAGGCCTCCAAATATAATGCACTTGTTCCTACATACACAGCAATACTTGAGCTATTGTTTCCACCCTGTATGCTTCCTCCTAGACCTAGAATGCCATCTCCATTTCTCTATCACTCGTCAGGTTGACCAAGGGTCAAGCAAGTCGCTTAGTTGTGTGACTCTGGACGAAGCATGGTCTCTCACAGCTTTGGTTTCCTCAACTGTGAAATTGGTGTAACATTACTTTTATTTATAGAATGAGGAAAAATACTTTTGTAGCTTAAAATGTCATTAGAGTAATTTTCTGCTCTTCATATGCCAGCTCAAGTCCTTTCCCCATAAACCCTCCCTTGGTCGCTCTAGCCTAAAGGGACTGCTTTCTCAATTCCTATAGTGTTTATTGCTGATGTCACACATTGGACACTTGTACTATTTTTGTTGTGAAGCTGGTAAGTTTTCAAGAACAAGGACTCTGTCTTCTCTTTTTCTTATCTCTACCCAGCAGCAAGTACAATGATATGCCCACAAAATTCCTTTATACAATATGTACGTATTTTATAAATGGATCTTGACTTGGCAGTATAGAGTTAGGGCATTACCAAGAACAGACCATCCAATAATCATTTGGGTTAATCAAGAGTGAGAGGACTGATAATCTTCTCTGTTCATATGTTTATGGCTGTCATATCCTGAGCTTTTAAAGGGTGAAGAGAGAAGGGGAAGGTATCACACAATTAATGTTGGCAGCAAGATAACGCAGAGTCTCTGGGGCAAGTCAGGAAATATCATTGTCTAGCACAGGAGGCTAAGGGCAGGAGAGTAGAAAGATATGGGTTCTGTTCTTATTTTGTTGAGATAATGGAAAATATCCTCTGATAGTTTACTTTTTCTACCTGTAAAATGGGCACAACATTTGCTACCTGGCATATGTATGCAGGGGAAAGAAGACACCAACAAGCTTCATGGATAAAGTTTGGAGACATGGAGAACTGGTGCACAGGCATCAGTGTCAATCTTTCCTAAGCTCTGACTCTGACACTGCAAAGCAAATGATAAGAACTATGATTATCTGTTTCAGTAGGGATAGGACCATCTTATGTCAGAATTCAGGAGATAAAGGACATGGCTTGGATAAGCTCTAGACAAATTGGATGTTCTCTTTTCCTTCTCTGTTATCATGTTGTTATCTTTCTTCCTGTCTGCTGATTCTCCTGCTTCCTCTCCTGTTTAGTGGCCATGCATCCATGTGGTAGCCCACTCTCCCACCCTCTCTACATCGCCCCCAACATATTCCATCTTCTTAGCAATAACAAGTGGGGATTACATGGTGAAGGGAGATGCTAATGTTGGTAGCAGCCTTTGCTGCCCCCCACATAACCTTGTCTTCTCTTTTTCAGGGGTGATGCCATAGATAGGTTCTATATTGAGTAGTGCTCCAGCTCTAGCTATAGATGTTTTTCTTTTGGCTATTTCTCAAACCTTCAGCCCAAAGAAACTATTAATTCAGCCTTTCCCCCCCTTCTTTTACCTTGCTGGCCTTCAGAATGTTGATTTGTTCTTCATGCACAGTGTCTCTATTTTTCTCCAGAAATCCATCTGAGTTGTACTCCACCTGTAGCCCAATGCAGCAGGAAAAAGGAGACGGTAGTCAGAGCTTAAGCCAGAGCAGCCCAAAATTAACTTGTAGAGTCTTCAGAAGCTACTACATAAGGCATTATGAGATAGTAAGAAGTATACTGGTTTGGGAAGCAAGAGAGCCAAAAACTGAAGGTGATCTCAACTTCATAACACTTTCCTAAATAGGCACAAATAGTGAGAAAACATAGGAAGGAACCCCATATTTATGGTGCCTTCCTTTAAGCAAACTTCAATACTTTGATGGGACTGTGGTCTAATGCAATACATAAGGAACTCCAGTGCAAAGTGCTAAAGTATCATGACTTTGGGTCATTTCACAAGAAATAAGTGAAAAATTAGAAATTATACAAAATATTGATTAGGGGGCAATTGTTTATTTTACAAAATGACTCTTTAATTTAAATGGCAACTTCCACTAGTATATTTAAAATAGGAAACCATTTACAAAAAGTTATTTCTGCCCACCTTTTTAGGAACATATCACTGTTTAATGCTTTTATAAGCACCAAAACCTAACTGTAGTGCCATAGACATCTATTGGCATTGAACTCTGAATGTCTGAGTTCTTGGATGTGTGATTTTCCCAAAATTAGCACTAGGAGCACTACTCCTTTCTGCTGGAGCACTACTACTTTCTTCTATAGGAAATAGTGTTAATGGGTAGCTGTGCCAAAAAAATTAGTCTCTTGTGTTAGCCAAAAACAGTATCACAAGTTGAAAATATGGCAACTCAAAAAGACAAGTTCAGGGGGCCCCTTAACAATTGGTAGCCAACTGTTTGGTGATGAACCTTTTTGAATTTAATTAAGCCAGTCCTTAAATTATACCTAGGCCCATATTTGAAACCTTTTCAGCTTGGTAGAATCTTCTAGAGCCCATGCACCACTGAAGGCACAGCTTCCAAGAAAGAATGCATGGTTTTGTTTTCATTATGTCACTTTAGTAAAGATCTCTAGAGAATGAACTATAAGCCCTTCTGCCAAGACATGCCACTGCAACAAAGAGAATAGAATAGAAATGATTCCACATAATTACACGGCTTATGATTACATGAACTACATATATGTATGACAGTTTGTATGAATTAGCAGACAGAAAATCAGTCTCAAAGCCAGGAAGACCTGGATTCCAGTCTTGCCTCTGATACATACTGGCTGTATGACCCTGGGCAAGTCAGTCAAATCTCTTAGTGTCAAGATTGTATAAGCTTGTAGAGACAGTTCCAACATTCACTGGTAGTTGGAGTTTTCTCACTTGGGAGTTCCTACACCAATAACCTCATAGGTCCTATTTCTATCTTTCATATATATCTATATCTATATCTATCTCTATATATATATTTCTATACATAGAGATTCACACTTATGTATATTTCTACATCTATATCTATATCTATCCAATCTATCCATACACATACACACACACACACATCTCTTACAGGTAAGACAAGCCATCCTGAAACATTTAAGCAAGTATAAATCCTGTCTCCCAGTACCAACCTTACATATTGGATTACATTTCAAGAATAGTCTAGTGTAAGGCAGATGCATCATAGGTCAGGGAGGAAGATAAACTAGAAACCTTAATGGGAAACATTCAAGCTAATCAAATTCAAAGAAAAGGCTCAGCTCACAGGCCCACAGGGCAGGACTTTGCTTGGTATTCAGGCCTCCAAAGAGAACACTCACCTTATCTGCAAAATGAAGGACAATGAAGGAGGTATTGGACATTCTGGGTTTCTGAAAGTGCTGGCTGCTGGAATGCCGGTCATACAGTTTCTGAGCCCAATTCTGGTCAGTGCCTTTGGGAACCTATAGAATCATAGAATGGAGAAAGTTTTGTCAGGGAAAGTAAAGGGCAAAGAGAGGATTAGTCAGCCACACAGCAAGGTCAGCTTCACCGGGAACACAATAAGTGCCTGAGCCCTGTTGTGCAACTTAACGATAGAAAGGATATAGGCACAAAAGCTCTAGCCCCGAAGGATCACCTTAGAGTTTTCTGTGTGCCAGGATCCTGTAGGTAACCTTGGGAGCTGTGATATTCAGAGAAAAATCGGTTCTGAATCTATTAGCTGGATAGTGGGAACGGGAAGAAGAGGTGTCGCTAGAGGGAAAACACAATCCATTTCACAACTAAGAATGTGCCCCTTTGCTCCACTCGGACCAGCCTCCTCATTGCCCCACGTTCATTTCCTCCTCCCTGATTTCACTCGCTGTTCTCCTCACTCAGAATACCCTGCTCCTGTCCATATTTTATCTATTCTTCGAGGCTCAGTTGGAACCTCATCTCCTCCAATCGTCGTTCTTGTTCATCCTTCGTTCTTGAAGAAGGCCGGTGACATCGTGGGTGATGTCTTGACTTGCACGTGAATTGGGTTTAAGTGAGGCGGAGCTGAGCAAAGTCATCAGCCTCACTTTCTCCTCCAGAGTGGTGGACAAAAGGCAAGATGACAGGCAATGGCCCAGGATGAAGCGGGTGACCTTGGTCTTTTTAAATCAAGGTCTTTCCCGGATCTCAGTCTGCCTGAGGCAATAGCAAAGAAATTATTCCTAACGATACCATACTTCACTAAATTTCTTTTGCTCTGACCTACAGAATTTACAATCATACATTTAGCCAGAAAAGACTTGAGCGGGTTAACAAATCCAACCCCCTCATTTTATAGATGAGAAAACTAAAAGTTTCTGTGACTTGTCCAAGATCATATAGTTTCTAAGTCTGGTTCAAGATTTGAACCCAGATCTTCTTAATTCCAAGTCCACTACCCTACCCACTATGTTAGGTACTCAAATGCAACTTACTCTTTTTTTTTTAAACAGGTGAGGATCAGAGAGGTTAAATCAATTGCCCACACAGGTATTAAGTGGCAGAACTGGGATTTGAATCCAAGTCCTACAACACAAAATCCAGTACTTCTTCCACAGCCTTGTCGCTTAAAAATCCCCATCATAAAATTTTCAGTCTTTAAATTGGATACTTGTGTTCCCAATTTTGTGGGGTATGTGTGTATGAGAGGGAGAGGGAGAGAGAGAGGGAGAGAGAGAGAGAGAGAGTGTGTGTGTGTGTGTGTGTGTGTGATGTTTCCCCCAGCAAATCAGAAGTGCCTTGAAGGCTGGGGTTATTACCTTAAGGTTCATGAACTTTAAATATATATATGTATGTATATATATTTACATATATACACACACATATATATACATATATTTGTATATATGCATATATAGATAAGCGTATTTTAACGTTATTAGTTTCCTTTGCAAACTTATGTATTTCACTTTATTCATTTTAAAACATCATTCTTAGAAGAGGTTCATGGACCTTATCTGACTGGGGTGAGGGGGTCCCTGACTTGATATGAAGTTCCGCTCTAGGGAAGGCCCACATGCATTCAGCCCCTTACGCAGTTTGGTTCTGGTATACTCAATCAATCCTTGGTGAATGGCTGATATATTCGATTCCTTTCCACTTCCTCTCCAAGTTATTCTCAGGACAGCACACACATGTGTTCAGGGAGAAGAAAATCTATGAACGGGCCCCTGATGATAATTTATAGGAAATCCAGTTGTTGAATCAGTCTCCCCACAGGGCAAGGTAACATTCCAGCAGGGACAATGGCTTTTCACCATTAAGTCTATTGACAACAATACAGTAAAACTTCAACTCACCAGAATGACTTAAGGAATGGACTGTCCTGCCCAATGCAATGTTCTCTTTACTCAGATAATGCTGCTGCCCTCTCCTACCCCCCCCCCCATCTTCCCCCAGTCCCTGGCACCAAGTCCCTTCTTTGAGGCTTAAAAAAATATTCCCTTGGATGAACACTTATCATGTCTTAACAACTTGTTCCAAAATGCTGAAAATCACTTTGCACTGCAAGTAACACTGTAGATGCCACTAATATAGCTCGGGTTTCCATACCCTATGGTGACTTTTCCAGTGCGGAAGCTCTCTTACACTCCTATTGTGTTCATCAGACAGGTCTGCCGTACATGTATTATTAGGGATTCAATGGAGGTTCCCAATTACAAGTTACTTAATTCATGTGCACTTCATTAATTCTGGATTTTAATTCAGACAGGAATATGTGGAATTGAACTCTGAAGATGGAGTCTGATGGGCAAATCAATCACGGTGAACAGGTTATCAGAAACATGCTTATGTTCTTAAGAGACTTTTCAAGCACTTGAAAAGCCCCAAACTGCACACATTGCTCAACCCAATTCAATTTAACAAATATTTTTGAAAACCCACAATATATCCAGTCTTATACCAAGCATTAAAAAGAGAAAAGAAGAAGGCACAGATCCGGTGCCCAAGCAGCTTCTCATGTGTTTGAGTTGGGGGGCAGGAAATAACATGTACTGAAGGTGGAGTCTAAGTCATTCTGACCCCAGAAGCACAAGAGGAAGTACTAATGAAAATGCATCTACTCCAGTGGTAAGGACGATCATTAATGGCTTCTTGAATGAGTTAGAACCTGGAAGGAGCCTTGAGCTGGTAGAATTCGGATTAGCAGAGAGGACAGGAGGGAAGATATCTTCTATAACCAGTCAAGCAACTATGTGATATGCCAATTAAAAATTCTGACTCTAACTTTGCTGAAAATAATGCAGCTGAATTTCTTCACGAAACAGTCTATTGGGGGCAGCTGGGTGGTGCAGTGAATAGAGCACAGGCCCTGGAGTCAGGAGGACCTGAATTCAAATTCAGCCTCGGACCCTTGACACTTACTAGTTATGTGACCTTGGGCAAGTCACTTAACCCCAATTGCCTTGCCTTACCCCCTACAAAAAAAAAGAAAGAAAATATTCTGTTGTTCAGACTTTTCACGAAACCAGACTGGCCTTTTTATTTAGTCTGAATTTTGTTGGACTGTAATACAGTCTTAGAAGAGACCAACAGTCCAGTCTAGAGGGCACAAGTGTCTCCTGACTGCTAGGAACAGGTTGACAAAGAGAGATTGACAACTGACAGGAAGATCTTGTCTTCTTCCACTGTAGATGATGTGATAACCTGTGAGAATTCCCCCTCCCTTCACGAGGCAGGAGCCCTCTTCAGACTTAACTGCTCAGTTCAAGGATATTTCTCTTCTTCATGAGAGAAGAAAGCAGCTGAGATTTTAAGAGGGAACCATAAGAAGTGGGACAAATGGAAAATGCTCTTATGCATGAAGAGAGAGAAGGTAGGGGTTGGGGGAAAGAGCCAAAATCCTATATCTTTAATAAATCCTACACCTTGGATATCGGAAGCTCTCAAAGATGAAGCTGAGTGTAATTTAAAAAAAAAGAATTCCAGAGTCAGCTTTGTGGAGGCTTTTATATCTTGACTTCTATACCCTGGATCTTAATCTGAAAAACCCAATCTTCAGGGAGAGTTGGAGAAAGGCAGGCAGGATTCAGAAGCCTGATCTTACAACCTCGGCTCAGTCACCAGTGGATAAGGATGGGATAAGGGAAGAGGGGGGAAAGTAGGGCAGAAATAGCCTTCAATTTGGAGTCAAGATTAATGAATTTAAGTCCTACTGCTATGACTTATTCTCCAAGCAAATCTGGCAGGTCATTTGACCTCACTAGGCCTAGGCTTCCAGATTTGAAAAATTAGAGATATTTGGACTGTGAGGTCCACCTTTCAACCTCTAATGTTTTAAGGTCCAAGATCTCTGGCTAGGATCTATAAAGCCAAAGTCCTCTCCAGCTACAACCGATGGGTTTGTTAGTCAACCAGTCAACAAAAATTTATGGGGTGCCAGGCACTGTGCTAAGTGCTGGGGGTAATAAGAAAGGCAAAAAGCAGTCCCTGTAATCAAGCTCACAGTCTAATGGGGAGATCACATGCAAACCAAATACAGACAGGATAAACTTGGGACAATCAACAGAGGCAGATCATTAGTATTAAGCAGGAAGATGGGGTTTTAGCTGCAACTTAAAGGAAGCCAGAGATTCTAGGAGGCACAGATAACAAAGGAGAGGATTCCAGGCATGGAAGACAACCAGAGAACATCCCTAGGAGTTGGGAGGTGGAGTCTTGTGCAAGAAAGAGCAAGGAGGCCAGTGTCATTGGATTACAAAGTGTCACTGGAGTGAAGTAAGGAGTAAGAAGTCAAAAAGTGGGGGGTCAAGGGAGAAGAGAAGGAAATAAGCATTTAGATAGAGCCTACTATGTGCCAGGAAAAGAGATAAGTATTTATATAGAACCTACTATGTGCTAGGCATTGTGCTAAGTACTTTACAAATACTATCTCATTTGAACCTCATAACAACCCTAGGAGATAGAATGCTTTTATTAACCCCATTTTACAGTTAAGAAAACTGAGGCAAACAGAGGTTAAATGACTTGTCCAGTGTCTGAACCCAGATATGAACTGAAGCCTGCCTTACTCAAGTGTATAGTTCACTGTATGATCATCACACCCTGTTCTCCACCCCCAACCCCCTGCCCAGGCCAAAAAATGGTTTATAACCTTTCATCGTGTACTCATCTCATGGTATAATTCTGTCCATCATGCTGCTTAAAGGTCAACAGAGCCGCAATGTATTCACCAGTGGCATATGGATACGCATTTATCTCTGCCACATTACAACCTAGAGAGCCTAGAATTCTCAGTGCACACACATTGTCAGTATTCAATTTTAACGTATTATTCATGAGTATTCTGTGCATCCCGATCTTACACCAAAGAAGTTTAGTAAAAATGATTTTTAAGTAATACTGGTACAATAAAAAAAGCTTTGCATAATGTTTGCACCCTGCTTTTTTGCAAAAAAAAGGTATAAAATCTGCGATTATGCAGTGAAATACGGTATCTATGCATGAAGACTTTTGAATGCCAAACAGAGGGTTTTACATTTACTCCTGGAGGTGACAGGGAGTCACTGAAGGTTATTGATTGAGGGACAAAAGGTGACATGGTCAGACAAGAACTTTAGAAGGATCAATTTGACGGCTGAGTGGAAGATGGACAGAAGTGAGGAGAGACGTGAGGCAGGGAGAACACCCCCCCCCCCCCCCCCCCCCCCCCCCCCGGCAGCTCCTGCAATAGTCCAGGTGTGAGGTGATGAGGGCCTGCACCAGGAGGTCAGAGGAGAGAAAGGGGTGTATGTGAGAGAAATCACAAAGGTAAGACTGAAAGACCTTTGCAACTGACTGGACATGGGGAAAGGGGGGGGTGAGATGGACGAAGGTTGTGAGCCTGAGTGACTGGGAAAATGGACCAAAACACAATAGCAAAGTTTGGAAGAAGAGAGTGTTTGCAGGGAAGGATCAGAGTTGAGTTTTGGACATTTTGAGTTTAAGATGTCTGTGGGATATCCATATCCATTTCAAGATGTCCAACAGTCAGCTGAAGAGTGAGACCAGAGGTCAAAATAGAGGTTAGGGCTGAATACACAGGTCTAGAAGTATGAGCAGAAAGATGATGATTGAACGCAAGGGAGTTGATGAGATCAACAAAGAAATAGCGTAGACAGGGAGAAGACAAAAGGGGGCAGGGCAGAGCTGTGGGGGACTCAATTAACAGGTATGATCTGAATGAAGATCCAGAAAAGGAGACTGAAAGGTGGCAGTAAAACAGGTAGGAAAGACATAGGATAGTCTCAGAGCAATGCCACAAAAACCTAGAGAAAATATCAAGGAGAAGGGGGTGATGGACAGTGTCAAAGACTTCAGAGAGGCTGGGGACAGACTGAGAAAAAGTCATTAGATTTGTCAATTAGTAACTTTGAAGAGAGTAGTTTCAGTTCAGCAATGGGGTCATAAGCCAGACTGCAGAGAATTAAGAGAAGAGGGAGTGGAGACACCTATTTCAGATGGCCTCCTCAAGGAATTTAGCCACAAAAGAGAGAAGAAATACATGAGGTGAGAGCTAGGAAAGATGGATGGATCAAGGGTTTTTTTTTTGAGGATGGGAGAGCCATGAGCACATTTGTACATAGGAAGCAACCAATAGGCAGGGAGAGAATGGAGATAAGTGAAAGAGGGGGGATAATAGAGGGGAGATCTGCTGGAGAAGATGGGATGGGATTGGATCACTTGTGCGTGGGTTTGCCCTGGCAAGGAGAAGGGCTACCTCATTATGTGAGAGAGGGGAGCAGGAGGAGATAGTGGCAAAGGCATCTGAGTGATGTGAGACAAGGTGGAGGCAACAGGAGGGAACTCTCAGCAAATGGCTGCAGTTTTATCAGTGAAATATGAGGCGAGGTTCTCCCCTGAGAGGGTGCAGGGGGCAGGGCATAGAATTTTTGAGAAAGGATAAAAAGGTGTGGAAGAGCCCCTGAGGTGACTGGGAGGGATGTGTAAAAGGCCTGTCTTATTATAGTAATAGCCCAGTTAGGATTATATAACAAATTTGTAGAGAACCCAGTCAACAGATTTTCTGTAGCTTCCTTCAGTAGCATGTGAGTAAGAACAGAGGGAGTGGATGTGGCAGTAATCCAAGGCTGAGTGGGGCATGAGGATATGGGGACAAAGATCTCAACAGAAGAGGAGGACATAGAGTTCAACTGGTTCATCAATGAATGGGTCAAGATGGAGAAGGGAAAAGAGTATATCTAGCTACAGGGATGATGGCCTAGGAAAGAATTAAGGAAAGAAGGGAACAACATCTCAACAGTGTTCATGCTTCTAAATAAATAATCCAGGGAGGGAGGGATGGCAAGGAAGGCAGGGGGGCTGCCATACACGATGGGGAGCCAAACTATGGGAGAGTAAGGCCAACTGCAGAGAAGTGGTCTAGAAATCATAGCTGTGAAGATCATCTCTCCTCCTGTCATGCCTTTATCAGCTCCCATGTTCCTGTCAGGCCAGACTTTATGCTGTGATCTGGGTCAATCTGTCCTAAAAGAGCAGAGCCAAAATAGCTTCCTGCTGTGGCTGAAATTTTATCATTCAAGTTAATTTTCTGGTTTAAGGCATTGTTTTCAGGAAGTTCTTTTCACAATGACTATATGACTAACCCATCACTACATCAGCTGTACACTACAGAAAGAGTACTGGATTTCAAGTCAGAGGACTTGGATTCAAATTCTGCTCTTGTCTTTTACTACCTGTTACCTTTGCCAAGTCGCTTAATCTCTTCAGGTCTCCATGATTTTCCTTCATAAGATGAAGGCATTTGACTAGATGGTCTTCCTCTAAATCATTACATGACAATGGCCTATATTAATTCATTAGCTTCCTATAAGTAGGAATCTGAGGGAAAGAAAATAAGGTCTTAACCTTTGCAAGGCAAGGAACTTCTGGAAACAGGGCAAACTCAGTGGAGCTAAAACCAGGCAGAACAGCAGATGCAAAGCTGGAATCGGCTTCAGGAGGAGTTTAATATTCCACCCTCCAAGCCTCCAAATCAGTCAGAGGGGAGAACAGGCTGAAGCAGGGTAAACACCTCTGTTTAGTGTTTAAAGCTCTTCACAACCCAATTCCAGCCTATCTTTGTGGCATTATTATACATTCCTCCCCTTCATTCACTCCATACCCCATCTGAACTGGCTTTCTCATTCCTTACACATAACACTCCATCTCCTTTCTCTATACCTGTAACAAGACAGTTTGTCCCCCATGCCTGGGAAGCCCTCTCTCCTGACTTCTGCTTCATAGAATCCCTTTGCTGTTGGTTATTTTTCAGTCATGTCCAACTCTTTGTGAATCCATTTGGGGTTTTCTTGGCAGGGATACTGGAGTAGTTTGCCATTTCCTTCTCCAGCTCATTTTACAGGTGAGGAAACTGTGGCAAGCAGGGTTAAGTGACTTACCCAGGGTCACACAACTAGTAAGTATCTGAGACCACATATGAACTCAGGTCTTCCTGACGCCAGGCCTGCACCACCTAGCTGCCCATAGAATCCCAGCTACCTTCAATTACCTGCTCAAGCACTTCTTTGTACATGAAGCTTTTACTGATTTCCACCACCCCTTCCTCCAGTTGTTTGTGCTTCCTACCTGCCAATTAACAAAAATATTTTTTATTTATTTGTACGTACATAGAAAGAGTTCTGGATTTGGAATCCTTGTACCTGGGTTTAAAGACTAACTCTGCCTTTTATTATCTGTGTGACTTTGGGTAAGTAAACTCTATGGGCCTCTTTTTCTTGAATTGTCAAATCAGGGGTTAGAGCAGAGATGTCAAACGTGGAACCCACAAAAGTCCTGAGTGAGGCCTGAAGCAGGTGAAAAATGTAATTCGAAACGTTTCTATTTAAGTTGGACACCTCTGGGTTAATCTACGGTGCCTTAAGTGCAAAATGTAAATTGTCTTTGTAACCCCAGTGTCCAGCACAGTTCCTGGTCATAGTAGGCATTTAGTAAATGCTTATTGGTTGACTGAAAAAAGGGATGCTTATTCTGCAGCCATGCAAGTAGCCATCTGCTCTAGGCTCTAAGGCAATCCTGATTCAGTCACCCCACAGGTTCTCTCCATGTGACTGACTGTTGTTTGTCTTTCCTTCTAAAAGAGGACCATGACATCAGGAAGGTGATGCCATGACTTGCAAGTGCATTGGATTTAATTGAGGAAGTGCTGTGCAAAATCATCAGGCTCACTTTCTCCTCCAGAGCCATCCGGGTCCAGTGACAAGATATAGATCAGGATGACTTGAGATAGCCCCACCACATGCCAGAGAGGATGTAGAGATCAAGCAATTCCAGTATGACTCTTTTTATAGATAGGAAATCAAGGGCTGGAAGAATGGGGCAGTTGGTCTGAATGTACTCCATTAGTTTAGGCTGAAAGTGAAATCTAACTGGGGTTTTCTGACCCTAGACCAAGCTGCTTCTGCTATGCTGACCATTGGAAGTATAGAAAGCAAACACCTCTCCAAACATCTGGCTCTTGTGGTTTGCATTACAAAGTTTTAACTGGTTTAATGATCAATAACTAAGCACTACGTAAACTCTAGCACCCAGGGGCAAGGCAACCTCTTCTCCATTTTTAAATTTTTATACTTAAAACCTTATGCATCTTGGGAGCATAGATTGTATTGATACAGCTACTTCTTCAGTTTCTGATGACTTTATATAACCCAAGTAGCAACCAAGTCCAAGTCAGGGTTCACGAGCTTCTTTTTACTATACATAATGCTACTAGACCCAGAAAACCAAGAAATGTGGGGGGCAAAGAGCAAATAATGTGGAGGGACTCCTGGACAGTCAGAATGACCATAGAATCATGTCAACTCCACAGTTAAGAGATGTACCATTTCCAAGTCTTCTAAATTCATCTTGAGAGTAAGGTCATGTGTTCCCTCTTCTAGGAAGTCTTCCTTGATTACTCCCACCAGAAAGGATGTTTCCCATCGAATGTCTCAGATCACTCCATTTGAGCTATCCCATTCATTAACTTGAGAAGCAGTGTGGATGGTATAGCAGAGAGTTGGACTCAGGGGCAGAACAAAAGGAGTTAAAGCCCTATTTCCGACATGTTCTGGTTGGATAACCCTGACCAGATCACTTAAATTCTCAGTGTTCCAGGCAACTCTCTAAGACACAAGTTACCAAGCAGGTATCCATTGGCACTGCTGCTTTGAGTGTCTCAAAGGGAGCTAACTAAGCTGATGAAACCACAGGTCCAACACAAAAAAATGTACTTAATCATATTCTAACTTGAGTTATAATTAGGCTCAAAAGTGCAAGTGACCTAAAAGGCAACAGAAAGGCACTTGGCTCATGTAAGTAGGCTGTTACATGTTACCCATGATGATTCACAAATGAGGAGTGGCATTCATTAAATAATCATGTCATGGATAACTATGAAAGGGGGAAACCCAGTCAATAAGTAAGATGTCTATAATACGGTAAAACAAATAAACAGAAAACTAGGGGAAGGTCCTCTATAGAAGATTAATAAAAGAACATGTTCAAGAACTTCCCCGGACAAGGTATGGAAGGGCTGTGATTTCTGCCAATGGAGATGGGACTGACTCCAGTATGGGCACAGTAATAAAGGATGAGGAGGCAATATGTTGCAGTGGGAATGGTATTTTCTTTGGAGTTGGTGACCTAGGTTCAGTGTCTTACTGATTACTACCTATGTGACTTTGGCCAAGTCATTTGAGGGGAGGGGGAAGGGAAAGAATTTATTCGATGCCTACTATGTGACAGGTACTGTGCCAAGTACTTTATAAACATCTCATTTGATACTCCCTAAACTTCACTTTGCTCGTATGTAAAATGAAGGGGGTTCAATTTGATGGCGTCTGGGGTTCTTTCCAGCTCAAGACCTATGATCCTAATATTTTAGTGTCTTTAGTATATATGTTTCTTTCCTCTGCCAGATTATAAGTTCCCCAAAGGGGCTATTTAATGTTTCATCTTTTAACCCCAATGTTTAATAAATGGCCTTTAAAAATTAAAATGGACCCCACCGATTTGTCTTGAGGTGCCAATAATAAATAAATGTAAACAAAAGTAAGTCAATAATTTCTGCCTCTGATTTCCTGATGCAAAAGATACTTTTATTCGATTAGGAATCATTAGAACTGGGTTCTAGTCCTGAATCTGTCTTTATCTATGTGACCTTGGTCAAGTTCTTTGATTTCTCTGTACCTCAGTTTCCTGATTTATAAAATGGGCATAACACCATATCCTCTATCCACCAAACATTTTATCTTTTTGCGGTAAGGATCAAATGAGATAAAGTCTGTGGAAGCACTCCGAAAGAATCAATGACACTAGGAATGAAAGGTGCTGCTGTAATTATTTCCAAAGGTTTGAAATAGAAAACAAGTTGCAAATCAACCATTCATTAAGCATTTACTGAAAGACATTGTGCTGAGCAAAGGAGCTGGAGTGGGGAAAGGGGTTGAAGCAAAAACAGTCCCTACCCTAAAGGGGGTTACATTCTAACAGGAAAGGCAATATGTACACACAAATAGGTATGTACAAGATATATAAGGAGTGGGTGCAAGGCAACCTTAGAGGGAAAAGTCACTGAAAAAGACAGGGGTACCTAGGAGGCTAAGATTTCCCTTTCAAGACCCTCTGGGATGACATTATAGCACAATACCTATCTAATAGCTGCATCTGTATGCAGCACATTGTTTATAAACACAAATAACCTCAAGTTGTATCAGTAGTTCCAAGTACTTTCTTCCTTGGCACATTCCTTAGCCCTGTCTCGCCAAAAAGAAATCACAGAGCTGGGATTTTAACCTCTTCTTGAGTTGAGGATCTCTTTATCAGTCTGGTGAAGACTATGGTCTTTTCTCAAAATATTTTTAAATTAATAAAATAACTATGATCATAAAGGAAATCAATTACACCGAATACTTATCAAAATATGAAAAACTACAACAACAAATTTACAGATCCTCTGAAATCTATCCATAGACCCTTTGGAGCTCCATGGACCCTAGGGTAAGAACTCCTGTCATAGGAGTTCATAGACTAAAGGAACCTTAGAGATACTTTATTTTAACCCCTAATAATCCTATAAATGAGGAAATAGACCCAGTGAGTTGGAGTGACTTGCCCAAGGTCACAAAGCTACATTGATGGCAGCAACTGAAAAAAGATTTTATTTGGAGGTTCAAGACCTGGTGTTTAAATTCTAGTTAAGCTACTTGCTACCCAAGTGACCCTGAACAATTTGTAAACTCTCTGGATCTTATTTTCCTCATTTGTAAAATTTAGGTGGTTGGACTAGATGATTGCTTAGGTCCTTTTCAATTCCAAATTGATTATAACATTCCAGAACTAGAATTCCGCTTTCCTCATTCATGGGATCATAGTTTTGCCCTGGAAGGGATCTTAGGGATCATCCAATTTTAAGCATCTTCATTTAACAGAAGAAGAAAACAATGCCCAAGGAAGGATCATGTTTTGCTTAAGGTCACAATATTTTTTTCCTTCATACCAATCTGCCTCTCCCTGGTGAATTTCACTGAAGCCCATGTTCATTTCCATTCATGTTGACCAAGGACTCACATCCATTAGGTGTGGTCCCTACCTTTAGGGAGGGCCCTGTAGCACTTCTGTCTAGACATTCCGGATTCTTTCTTGGTACTAGAGAAAGGATTCAGGCACCTAACTCAATTTTGGTGCAGAAAGGTAGGAAAGGGACTGAAAAGGAAGGAAAGGGACTATTTGCGAACATCACCTCCCTTCCCCGATCTTGCATATTTGTAAAAGGAAGCTTCTGTTTCTCTGTGTGGTAGCTTTCTGAGCAAGCTGGATGAAAGTCTCCTTGAACACTGCCTGCTGGTTCTGCCTGCCTTCTGAATTCAGTGAGTGGAGAATGCAGGTGCACTCTTGCCTCCAGCTCCAAAGGCTTGTCAATTTGAAATGAAGTCTTAGAATTGAGCGCTGGCAAAAGGTTATCCTTCCTCACTCAAGATATACCTCAAACCACTCCCAATAGGATATAAGTTCCTTGAGGGTGGGGACTGTTTCATTTCTATCCTTGTACTCCCAGGGCCTAGCACGCGCACGCATACACATGTACTTAATGTCTTTTGAATTGGATACAATCATCTGGGACCTTAATGATTTCAAAGGCAGAATGAATTTTACCTTGCATTCTTCATCCAACAGGTCCAAGATGCCCAGTTTAGCTTCTATCAGGTCAATGCAAGGTTGGTTATCATAAAAATCAATCAGGGTCCATGGAATTTGCTCCTTCATGTATTCTTCTTGCTCCAGTTTAAAGACATGCTAGGGTAACAAGTAAGGAAGAGTTACATTTTGGTGAAATGCTAGAGCACCAGACCAGGGGAGTTATGTGTCCCAGGAGAAATTAATCTCTTTTTAGGCTACATTAGACTATATAACTAGTGCCCCGTGTGTCCTGAAAACATTTAACAATTCACAGATTCAGCCCTTGATCAACAGTGGGGTATGATTTATTCAGATGTTTCTATTTTCCTGCCTGGGACCTACCCTCACTTCATTCAAACCACAGAAATCACTAGATGTGGCTTTCAACAATCTGGGCTAGATCAGAGTTTGAACTGCCCAAGAGCCAAGGGTGATAAGAAGTCAGACAGCATATCACCTAGATTCAGACCTCCTGGTATGTATAGTAGAGTATGGGCTATTCCTCTTGATGCAAAAGCCACTCACTAGAATCCAAGGACTAAGACTAGAACAAACAAAAATTAACATAGGAGAGCAAAAAAGGGGCCTTGAGAAATTCCACCAATCCAGCAAAGGGAGTACGCCCAACGAGTCTGAACAGGAGGCTTACCCAATTGAATTGCTGCTGGAGTTTTTCATTTGCATAGTTGATACAAAACTGTTCAAAGCTGTTCACCTCAAAAGTTTCAAATCTGCAAAGTGGAACAAAAAGAGACAGTGAGTACAGCGAGGAAGGTATTTCTTTTACTCTGGAACCTGGTGACCCAGGAAGACTGAAAAAGAATGTATCCTCAACAGCAGCTCTAAATTCCAATTTGCTGCTAACATATTATGAGCATCAAAATGATTATCTGCACTAAAGGAAAAAGAAAGCCAAATTCTACAAAATGGTGATTATTCTGAAATTGTTTATTTTTGGGTGAGAGACATTGTCTCACACACACTCCACTTTTGAAAATTATAGAATATTACATAAATATAAGCTGTTATTGAGGACACACCCACCTCATTCTGAGTCCAAGCCTGGCTGGGTTGGCCTTTGATAATACTTAATGGAAGTCCTGGCCAGATTTGGGGAAGGAAGGGACCACATAAAAATGCTACAATAGTTACCTCATTCAAGGATAGCTGGGAGCTGTCCATGGTTCTGAGGGCACAATTCCAGAGCCTCAGAGTTGGAAAGAAGCCTGGGGCCATTTAGACTAACCTTTACCAGAAAAAGAATCCTCTTCTACAATATCCCTGGCAAGTGGTCATTCAGCCATTGCTTGAAGTTGTCCAGGGAGTGAGAGTTCATTGGGTCCCAAAGCAGTCTATTCCACTTCTGGACAACTCTAATAGATAAGAACTTTTTCTTTACCTAAAGCCTAAATTTGTCTCTCTACAACTTCCACCTATTGCCTCTGGTGCTGCTCTCTGAGGCCAAACAGAACCAAGTGTTTCAATTTCTTGAAAACAGCTTTGAGAGCATTCTCTTCCTCATTCCACCACATCTTCTTTCTTCATCTCCATTTCATGGTCTCAAATCCCTTCACTGCCCTGGCTATCTTTCTCTGAACATACTCAAGTTTGTCAATGTCTTTTCTAAAATACATTACCCTGAATGGATATACTATTTCAGATATGGCCTGACCAGGGCATAGTACGGTGGGTCAGTCAACTCCTTTGTTCTGGACATCATTTAACATTCATAAGTTCTTAGATCTAGTGCTGCAAAAAAATTTCACAGGTCATCTAATCTACACCTCTCATGACAACAAGAGAAGGATGAGGAAAGTGAAGACAAAAGGGGCTAAATGAATTCCCAAAGGTCACAACGATAGCAAGTATCCAAGGCAATATGTGAATCCAGGTCCTCTTACTCCAAAGTCAGTGTTCTTCGCCCTGAGCATTGATAATGCCATTCATTTATCCACTATTTATTAACTATCTAGTCATTTGAGGCAGTCATTAAGCATTTATTAAACACTTACTATGCACTAGAAGTTGTATTAAATGCTAATGTTACATTAAAAAGGAAAAAAATAGTCCTCATGGTCTAGGATCTCACAGTCTAGTTGTCTTCAATATGTGAACAATTATGTACATATAAGATACATACAGAATAGATGGAAAACAATCACAAAGGGAAGGCACTAACAGTGGGAGGCACTGGGAAAGATTTCTCGAAGAAGATTCTATTCAAGCTTGATCTTGAATGAAGCAAGAGGATGTAACAGTGCACTGCAACACTGACTGGAATGGGGTAAGGATTTAAGCCTAACTTTGGGAATATTGGGAGTTGCAGTATTCATGTCACTGGAAGAGGTTTAGGTTATGGGGGAGGGGATAAAGGATAGTATTCTTCTGGCTGTGTGAGTTTTGCAGTTCTGGTTATGTGGGATGGTGGTCTACATGGCTGCAGAAGATAAGCGAATGCTTCAAGGCCTTTGGAAACAACTAGTAGCCCAATTTATTTGGAAGGCAGAGTGCATGGGGTAGGGGGGAAGGAGGGGAGAGAACAAGTATTTATTAAGTGCTTACTATGTACTAGGCACTATGCTAAGCTCATTACAAATACTATCTCATTTGATCCTCACAACAACCCTATGAAGGTGCTATTATTATCCCCATTTTGCAGATGTGGAAACTGAGGCAGACAGGTTAAGTGAATTGTCCAAAATCACAGGTATTAAGTGTCTCGGGTCAGGGAACCACCTAGTTTCCTGGAGCTAGAATGTGAAAAAAGACTAGAAAGGAAGGCTATAATCAGATTGAAAGGCCATATGATGCTGAAATCTGAAACAGTAGGAGTAGAAGACACCTTCAAGGCAGAGGATATCCATAGAAAAGAGGGTCAGCGATAGAACTGTAAAAGGCACTAGCAGTTAAGTGGTGAGAGTATGAGGAGACAAGAAAAGAACATATATAATAATAGACTTGGAAATGGAAAGGACCTAATGGATCATATAGTCCAAGCCCTTCATTTCACAGACGAACCTCAGAGAGGTGATCTGAGATCAAGATCATGCTGCTAAGTAAGTCTCAAGTGAGATTTCAACCTACATCTTATCGATTCTTTGTATCGGTCACTGTATGTACCCTTGTACCCCATGAAATCTTCAAATGACAGGAAGTTTGAATATGTGGGCTCAAAGAGCCACTGGCTCTGAAAGCAGAGGATGTGGGTTCAAATTCTGTCCCTGAAAACTTATTACCTTTGTGACCTTGGTCAAGGTAGCCTCCCTGGCACTCAAATCCCTCACCTGTAAAATAAGGGGGTTAGACTATATGATCTATGTGATCCCTTCCAGATCTAGATCTATGGTAGTTTCCAGCTCCTCACCTCACTCTATCTTTGTCCCTGGACCAAGAGTGGTCTTGGCACCAAGTGGACCCTTGGTTTTACTAAAGAGAACTCTTACAGTCTAGACTGAGATCTCACCAGATGCCTAGGACCCATCTGCCTAGAATGGTCATTACAAGGAAACTACTTTGCAAACCTGAAGGCCCTATATAAATGATATTACTGTTTTTTTGTTGTTGTCAGCCTGAACAGCATTATGTATAAAATGGAATTCAATAAGGCATGTTTGCTTGCCATGATGGCAGTGGCTTTGATTAGTCTAACATAGCTGAGTATTGGCCTTCCTTTCAAGAGAAAGTACTAAAGTCACATTTTCATTAATATCGGAGAAAAGATAGGAGAATGACCTTATGGAAAGACCTCTAGGAAAGGAACCAGGAAATACGGGCTCTGTGCCTAGCTCTACCATTGACCTGCTGTGTGACCTCAGACAAATTACTTAGCCTCTTTTCATTTAATTTTCTCCACCTGTAAAAATGTTACTACCTCCCTCAACTACTTCAGAGTTATTACAAAGATGAAGTTAGACAATAGGCGTGAGTGCTCTGAAAATATGAAACACCCTAAAAGTGTAGCAAAGATAGCCTGGCATAGAAAAGAGTTCCCTATTTACAACTCTTGTCACTATTTCTATACTAATAGAAATATAAGGTCTTAAAATGTGTGTAAAGGGTAACCAATGATAGACTGGGCTGGAAGTGACTTTGAAAACCAAGTTTAAGTTTTAGAGACATGAGATATTCAATGAGGTTTTGTCAAGATTGAAAAATTTTAAGCAACTTTTCTCTATTTTATTTAATTTTCAATTAAGAGCCATTTATTTTGTCTCTCCTACATATCATTTCCAATTTAAAAGAAAAAAAACCCTCTAGTAACATATATGTATACTCAAGTAAAAAAAATGTTTACATTGTCCATGTCTATAATGTAGATCTCATTCTGCATTTCAAACCCATCACTTCTCTGTCAGGATGTGGGCAGCATGCTTTATCATTGGTCCTTGGAAATCATGGTCAGTCACTTCATTCATTGGTGGTTTTAAGTTTTTCAAAGCTGGTTGTTGTTAAAATGTTTTCATTTTGTATAAATTGTTTCCTGGTACTGCTTACTTTACCCTGTATAAGTCCATACAAATCTTTCCAGATTTCTCTGAAGCCATTCTTTTCATAATTTCTTGAAACACAATAGTATTGAATCACATTTAAATACCATCATTCATTCATTCAATCCCTCCTCAATTGATGGGCATCTCCTCAGTTTCAAGTTCTTTAGCACCACAAAAAATGTTATAAATCTTTTGGCACAAATACTTCTTTTTCCTCTAGGTTTTTTTAAAAATTTTATTTGGGATAAAAGCCTCAAAGAAGTATTGCTGGGTCAAAGGGAATGCACAGTTTAATGACTTTTTGATCAGAGATCTGAATTGCTTTTCATAATGGCTGGAGCAAAATACACAGTTCCACCAAGAGTGCATTAATGCGCATGTTCTCCCGTAGCCCCTATAATGCTTGCTTTTTTCCTTTTTAAAACTCTTTGCCAATCCAAGACAACTCTGAAGGACTTATGATGAAAAATACTATCCATCCCCAGAGAAAGAATTGATGGTGTCTGAATACAGATTGAAGCATACTTCTTTTTTTTACTTTTTATATTTTTCTTGAGGTTTTTTTTGTCCGTTTTCTTTCACAAAATAACTATTACGGATATGTTTTGCATGACTACACATGTATAACCTATATTGAATTGTTTGCCCTCTCAATGAGGGAGGGGTGGGAAGGGAAGAAAGGAGAGAATTTGGAATTCAAAGTTTTAAAAACAAATGTTAAAAATTGTTTTCACATGTAACTGGGGAAAAAAACACTAAATAAAAAGAAAAAAGTTTTTTAAAAAATCTTTGCCAATCTAATAAGTGTGATGCAGTAGCTCTAAGTTGCTTTAATTTGAACTTCCTTAATTAGTGATTTGGAACATATTTTCATATCACTTTTTGATAAATTGAATCTTTTCCTTTCATAACTATTTAACAATTTAGGGAATGAATCATTCTTATAATTTGAATAATTCCTTATAGATCTTGGAAATGAGACCTTTATCATAGAAACTTGCTGCAAAGATTTTTTTTTTTGGAAGGGGGAGGCAAGGCAATTGGGGTTAAGTGACTTGTCCAAGGTCACACAGTTACTAAGTGTCAACAGTCTGAGACAAGATTTTAACTCAGGTCCTCCTGACTTCAGGACCTGTGCTCTATTAACTGTACCATCTAGCTGCCCCAAAGATTTTTGTTCTCAGGTAACTGTTTCTCTTCTAATTTTAGCTTCATTGGTTGTTTCTGTTGTTTTGTGTGAAAAGTTTTTAATTTTATGTAATCAAAAATGTCCATTTAATATTCTATGACCTTCCCTATCCTTTATTTTGTCACGAACTCCTCCCCTATCCACATATCTGCAACAAATTTCTCCATTGTTTCCATAAATTTCCTGTATGATAATAATCAGTCTTATTGGGTAAGTTATTCTTGGCTATAAGCCTATGTCTTTTGACTTTTGGAATCTTGTATTCCAAGCTTTCTACTCCTTTATATTGGTATGTGCTAAATCTTGTGTGATCCTGACTATAATTCCTCAATAAATGAACTTTATCATTCTGGTTGCTTTCTTTGATTTGGAAGTTCTGGATTTTACTATGGCATCCTGAGGAGTTTTCACTTTGGGTTTTCTTTCAGGAAGTGACTTGGCAACTTCTTTCTATTTTTACTCTGCCTTCTGTTTCTAAGAAATCTGGATAGTTTAATTTCTTGATTTATCAAAATATGGCATCCAGGCTCATTTTTTGGGTCATGTCTCATTTTCTTCACCTGTAAAATGAAGATGATAACAGTACCTACTTCCAAGGATT
Organism: Trichosurus vulpecula; assembly: GCF_011100635.1. NCBI lineage: Eukaryota > Metazoa > Chordata > Mammalia > Diprotodontia > Phalangeridae > Trichosurus > Trichosurus vulpecula. The sequence goes on from NC_050573.1 coordinate 382,807,163, forward strand.
GTTGTGAGGATTAAATAATATCTGTGAACTACTTTGCAAACCTTAAAGTGCTACATGAAACCTAGCTATTACATCTCAAGGTAGTCCAAAGATTCTGAAGCTATCATTTCCTGATATGTTTACCTGATTAATTGTATTTGATAAGAAATGCCTTACATTTTCTTCTAATTTTTTTAGTCTTTTGATTTTGTTCTTATATTTCTTTTCTCATGGATTCAATTTCTCTTTGGTCCATTCTAATTTTCAAGGAGTCTTTACTAGGGTAAAGTGAGGTACCTCTTGAATTAATTGTTAATTCTCTCCTCTAGCATTCTGATTTCATTGAAAACGTAACTTTTAACTTAAAAAAAACTTTTGCTTTATTTCTTTAGGAAACTCTAGCTGACCTTGTGGCCAAGTTGTTTTCTTTAGAGGCTTTGTTTGGAGGTATTTTCTTCTTCTGTGTTTGTGTCTTGGGAGTCCCAGGCACCAAAACAGATCTTTATCGTTGTTTATTCATTCTTCTGTCTTATTTCTTGCACAGGTACTTTATTTTAGAGCCAGGTTCTGCACCTTTCTGGATGGACCAGAGAATTGCTTGTTCTTGATGCTTTCTTCAGGTATTAAATGATGTGTTCTTCAAGGATCTCAAGAGTGACTCAGGCCAAGCACATGCAAACCGGCAATGTACCCCCAAGCAGTCTGATCTCATGTAAGGTCTGCTCACTGCCTACCCGGTCTGAGTTTTGCAATATCCTGATCCCATTTTGGATCCGAGCAAAAAAACTCAGGTTTACCCCTGGATAGAGCTCCAGTGTGGCCCCAGTCTCTGTCAGCTGGCTAGAAGTCTCTGGAAGTTCAGACTGGCAGAACTGGCTTCCCCTTGGCCTGAATTGCCTATCCAGGCCCATTGGGTGTCAGCCTCAAACTAGTGTTGGAGGGCCTGAATCTGTGAACTCAGTCCAGGGTCAGTGCCAAACAGTTGCTAATCATTCCTGTTCCTGCTCCTTCCTTGCCAAGAACACAGCCTCTGGCCACCTCTGAGCTGGATTTGCTGACTGGGCTACCACTCCCTGCTCTGGGACACAGCTACATCAGCCCTGAGCTTAGCCACCCTGCAACCACTCTGAGATGCAGAACCATACAGCTACAGACTGGCTCCTGCTTCCCTGCTCCCTGCAGGCAGCCCCTACTTGGTTTGGTACACTTCTTAGATCTTTGTTGGAGTTGTTTTGGAGAAAGCTGGGCTGGATTGATTTATTCAAATCTACCATCTTGGCCGTCCACCTTTAGGAAGCTTTTCAAGGAGCATGTTAAAGAAAGGCAAGAGAACATTTTGCAGGTTAAGAATGGGACATGAGGGGACAGCTAGTTGGCTCAGTGGATGGAGCATCAGTCCTGGAGTCAGGAGGATCTGAGTTGAAATCTGACCTCAGACATTTACTAGCTATATGATCCTGGGCAAGTCACTCAACCATGACTGCCTCCCCCCGCCAAAAAAAAAAATGTGACATGAGAGGACTGCAGGGAAACAAAGCTTTGGGTCATGTTTATGTGGAAGAAATAACAAAAGTTTGATAAAACTAGATCAAAGGAACTGAAGCTAAGCTAGGGGCATGGTAGGAGGCAGGGAAACCAAGGGCTTTTCTCTGGGCCCAAAGGTGATGGTATATGGCACCTGCCGTTAATTACTTTACTCCAGGGCTCCTTCCTCAGGAAAGGCATTTAAAGAGAGGTTAAGTCCTGATGCCCAAAATGTAACTTGCACTTGGAGATCAAACAGCAAACAGTCATGTCCATGGCCAAAATTTAATTAATAAAACCTGAAAAGATTAAAGAAGCACTGTGGCAATTTGGTCAGATAATGGGAATTGGTGTGCAGAAAAGATTTGTCCTGGCTTGGCAGATAAAGGATTTAAATATCTTCCACTCATCATTTTTAAAGGTTTATATTAGTAGCCTCCATGAAGAACATTCTCATTAAGTCAAGATGCCCTGAAATTAGCTCATAATTTCCCTGTTTCTAAGATAATATCTGGTAACAATTCCCCTGCCATCTAATATAATCACAATAATACAGGAGGGCCACAGAGAAATGAGGGGGTTTCAAAGCTTTGAAAATTTACAAGAGAATTGACCTCAAGGAGAGAGATCCAGGGCTTGGAAGATAGGACAATTTTTGCTTTTACAATGAAGTTATTACATCTGCCATGATTCCTTCCATCTATGCAGTTGCGTTTTCTTTTTTTTTTAAATAAACACAATAGATTGATTTATAGCTCACATTAAAATGTCACAAAGAAATTTATAAGCTAGAAGGAATTGGATTTCTACAGTAAAATCAATTGTCAGGCAACTCTAGGCCAGTATACTGGAAGGCAGAAGCAGAGGAGAAAGAAGGTGAAAGTTGGAGACGGACTGGACATCCGGACGCCTGGATTCTAACTCATGATGGACACTAACACATGTCACCTCCCCACTGTCCAACTCTAAAAGGCAGACACACCTATAAGAAGAGTGTTGGGAAGGATAAGGCCCAGTCTGAGCTGAGGCTTTTGAATAATGCTAGAGACTATCAAGAAAGATAGTGCAGCCTGGTGGATACAGAGCAGACCTCAGGGTCAGGAAGACTTCAGTCAAGTTCTCCCAATAACACATGACCTCAGGATATCCCAAAGCCTCTCACTGTCCTCTCACGCAACTCTGAGAATGTAAGTTGCAAAGCAGGTACTGATCTGTATTTGTAGAGTGAGTTAACTCATTTTGAGTCTTCCATATCAATGAAATTACAGATCCATTTTTTAAAAAGGGATTTTAGTGTTATATGGGGAGAAGAGAACAAAAACGTAAAAACGATCATTGCTCAGAGTGGATGGGACAATGGCAATAAATAACCGAGAAAAACAACCCAGAACTATTTAACTCCACCGTAATTTGCTTCTGTCTCCTCTATTCAAAATGATGTTAACACCAGAAAGGAGTTAATTGGGTATTGAGACCCAAGATAAATGAGGTGGTCTGAGGAGAGAGTTCCTAATTGCCAATGAGTTCAAGTCAATGGGCCCAGATGAATTACATCTCAGGACCTGTGCGTGTGATTTCTCTCAGTGGTCTTGAAGGTGCTGTGAGAAAAAGAAAAGAGGTTCTGTAGGCACAGAGACGAACAAATAGTGTCTTGCTTCTCGATAGGAATTCTGAGGACCATGACCTGGCGACTGCAACTCCTATTTCTGGCCAAACACTAGAACAGACTTTTCACCAGGAAGTTAACAGCAAAGAGACTGGTTTTTGACCTTAGCAGTTCATGAAATCTATCTAAGCTATAGATGGGTCCAAGTTGTGACAGTGGAGGAAAGCAGCATAGTAGTACAGTATACTAGATTTGGAGACAGAGAACCTGGGTTCAAGTCCCACCTCTAATAATTACTACCTGAATTATCTTGGTCAAGTCACTTAACTTTTCCGGGTCTCGATCTCCTCAACTGTAAAAGGAGAGATGGTGGATAGAGCACTAGCTTTCACCTCAGACAGTCCTGGGTTAAAATCCTATTATAGACCCTTAATAGCTATGTGACCTTGAGCAAGCAATTTAACTCTCTGGGCCTTAATTTCTTCATCTGTAAAATGGTCCCTTCCAGCTATAGGTCTATTATCTTCTCCTCCTAAGGCAGGGATGGGTGGAGAAAGGAAGAAAGGAAACCAGCATTTATTAAGTGCCCACTATGTGCCAGGCATTGGCACTTAAAGGGAGTTGGACTACATGGCCTTTGATGTGCTTTCTAGCTTTTGGATTTTATAATCCTATAACTTTTGGAGGATGACTAGGAAGAACTTCTATCAATTCCAACAGTCTAAAAGTGAAACCAGCTGCTTCTGAAAATTTTCCCAACCATAGAAGTCTTCAAGCTGAACCTTCACAATAATTTGTCTGGAATATGAATGAATAATCATTCATGAATTCAGACATAGGGACTAGACAACCTCCTGTTTGCCTTCCTAATGGGAGATTCCAGGATCTTGGGTTTTCCTGGAAAGACATAACAACTTGACCAGGACACTCACCACAGATGACTCAATAGTCCAGGGTCTGGTAGTATCCATCAAACCTGTCAGCAGGGGTGGGGGTAAGGGTTTGGGGGTGTGTGTGAAAATGCAAATCAAATTTCCCCATGAAACACTCCCAAGTTGGCCAGCCAACTAGTCCCTGCATTTTTATTTCTGAAGTCACAAGGATCAGAGATTTAGAGATAGAAAAGACCTTAAAAGTTTTCTAGTCTAGTCCAACCTCCCCATTTTACAGATGACAAAACTGAGTTGCAGAGAGATGCCTTAAACTAGTCCAAGGTCACATAGGAATAAAAAGCAGGCCCAGGATTCCAACCCAGGTCTTCTGATAGCAAATCTTTCCACTGAACCATGTTCCCTGAGTAACGATAAAATAGAAAAACAAACAAAAAAGCTATCTACAGGAACTCCTTCAAAGTACAGATTTTAGCAAAAGAGTTCATTGAAGCAGTAGGCCTATGGAGACTTAATTAAAATGCACCCCTAAGGGGATTATGCAGGGTTGGGCAGGAAACTGAATGTTAAAAATTTGCTTTATAATGTGTAAAATATGGTATAGGACAAAGAGAACTAAATGTCAGCAGATTTCATTTCCTTCCTCCTACAACTAACTAAAGCTTCCACTCTGAGGGTGCTGCCAGGTCCAGAAGTTCTCCTCCAGGATGCCCTCCCTGGTGTGCTTCTCACCATAGCCACTTTGCCAGGCTGTGCCCCACCACCCCCACCCCTCCCTGCTGCCTCAGCATTTTCAACTCTGGAGTCAAAGGCAAATAAATGTGTATTCATCCCAAATTGAAGCCATTTATTTCCTGCAGCCTCCAGGAGGGGAAAGGAAATAAAGGCCCCAAGATCACAATTAATCAGACTTGTGGAGGCAAACGTTTGCTAATGTAACATGAAAAGGAAAACATTCTGTGGAAGCTGCCAGCTTCTCTCCAATTACTTTTTAACCCCTGTTCCCACCCAGGGAGAAACACCCTGTGGGCAACTTCAGAGAATTTTAGTTAAGGAAAGGGATTTAGTTGGGATTGGTTAAATTACTGTGGGTTTTGCCAGCTCTGCAATTTTTCAGGGGTGGGGAAAGGAGGGGGTAAGAGAGTGAGCAGGAGAAGGAACCAGGCAGGAGGCCACTCTTGGGCAAAGGCTTTAAATGTTGAGACCCTGGAGAGAGCAGATGGATAAAAGGTAGAAACTAATGGGGCTGCCTTACAGAGCCTAGAATGACAGAAACCCCCAAGTCAGATTGATTCCCAGAGACCCTTTCTTAGAATAATGTTTTAAATACAAAGGGTTGCAGAGGAAATAAGTTCTATTGAAATATAGTTATAAAATACGAAACAAATAAATCACTGTCCCACAAGGTTGTTTGATGTCTGTGAAAGGCAAGTTGCATTATTGTTCAGTTTGTGACACCTGGGAAAACTCTACCAGGGTACAAATGATGTAGTAAGAGAGAGAGAGAGAGAGAGAGAGAGAGAGAGAGAGAGAATGTGTGTGTGTGTGTATGTGTGTGTTGCTCCTCCCCTACTTATTCTAGTCTTCTATTCATCCATTTATTTCTAAAACACCCTAAAGCCTCCCCTCCACTATAATATATTTATGTATAAATAAATATAAATATATATTTAAATTTAATGCTAATATATCAAATATAATTTATGAATGTTTATTAAATACATTATTAAATCAATTAACTACATTATTAAATTATATATCTGCTATATTAATAATATTTAAATTTAAAACTACAAATAAAAATATATTTTAATGTAAATATACTTAGAGTACACTCCTATTTAACCAGAATCCAACACACACACACACACACACACACACACATTTCCAAACAAAATCTGCTCTCAAAAGTTCTGTCCAATGATAACTAAGAGTCATTCATAATGTCACTGAAGCACTTAGATCTCCAAGTACCTCCAGAATCATTAAAGGAGGAAGTCTCAGAACCAGAACACTATACATGATCACAGATGACTGACTTTGATAGACTTAGCTCTACTCAGTAATGCAAAATTCTAAGACAGCTCCAAAAGACTCATGATGGAAAAAGCTATCCACATCCAGAGAAAGAATTACAGAGTCTGAATGCAGATTGAAGCAAAGCATTTGCTCCCTCTTTTTTGATTTTATTTCTTCTTTCTCATGGCTCATTCCATTGGTTATAATTCTTTACAACCTGACTATTGTGAAAATGAGTTTAATGTGAAAGTATATGTAGAACCTATATAGGATTACAGGCTGTCTTGGGGCGGGGGAGGAGGAGAGGGAGTGGGAGAAAATTTGGAATTAAAAAACTTGTGGAACTGAGTGTTGTAAATTAAAAATTAAAAATAAATTTAAAAAAAGGAAGAAATTCTGTTTTGCATTACTTTAGTATTTTGTACTTCACTATATTCTACAGTCTATTTCTTTTAAATGTGCAGTCCACAACAGCTATGTGCAGAGGTGTTCTGGAATCACCACATACAAGCTCACCAGAATCAATTGTTTAATTTTCAGTGTGAGCATTTACACTTCAAGTAAAGACACATGCTACAGATCAGGGGTCTGTTTGTTGTTTTGTTGATTGTTTACCATAGGTTCCCAAAGTGGGTGATACTGACTCCTGGGGGGGGCGCTGGAACAATAGGGGGGTGGTGGGTGAGAGTAGCCTTGGGTGCAATTGGGGGCATTGAATAAAAATAAAGGGGTGGTGGAAGCATAAGAAAAGAGAAGAAAATTTTGAAAAAAGTTTGCCCGTTTCATCTCTTGTGCAACAGAGTTAGTCGTAGTCATTACATTATTTTCCAAATAAACACACAAAATGAAAGCTATAACCTATCAGCAGTCAAGTCCACTAACAGGCCTTAATAAGCAAGTGTTGGGAGGTGAGGGTGTCCCGTGCTGTTGGGAAGTCCAGCATGAGTAGGCAGGAATGGGTGTGTGTAATGACTTGTTTATAATATGATGCTATACGGTTACGTGATGTGATATTGCATCATCAAAATTTCAATGCAGGAGAAAAACCCACAAATTTACAATAAATTGCTAAATTTAAGGTGAGTCATTTTAAAAAAATGATATATTTTTGAAGTGATGCTAATTAAAAAAAACATTAAAGGGTTAAAGAAAGTAGATAGGGTGGGGCACTGAGCTAATTTTTTTTTTTGAAACCAGGGTGGTAGTCCAAATAAGTAATGGAGAAAATGTTAATAATGCAGATTAAACTTAAAAGTGTGTCACAAATACTTTTTTTTTGGGGGGGGGTGAGTTGTTAAACATTTACCAGCACCTCACTGGCTATATGTTGCTCTTGTTTAGCTATTTTTTGGTTCTGCCTAACTCTCCATGATGCCATTTGGGGTTCTCTTGGCAGGGATACTGGAGTAGTTTGCCATTTCCTTCTCCAGCTCATTTAACAGATGAGGAAACTGAGGCAAACAGGGTGAAATGACTTTCCCAGGATCACACAGCTACTAAGTGTCTGAGGCTAGATTTGAACTCTAGAAGATGAGTCTTCCTGACTCCAGGCCCACCTTTCTATCCACTGTGCCACCTAGCTGCCCCTTGTTTCTCCTTATCTGTTACTATATTGTGTTTGCCCCACCCCACCCCCAAATAGAACTTAAACTTGAGAGCAGAGCCTCTTCTGTTTCTGGGCTTGTACTGTCAGCACATCACACAACATCTTCCACAGATAAGATGCCAAGTGTTTGCTGAACTGAATTGGATCAATCATCATCCTATGGCCTAGGGCCTAGAACACAGCAACATCCTCAAGAGGTACAGCAGCACACAGGACAGTTCTCCCCAATAGTCCTCAGGAATCTGCACTTAACACACACTGCCCCCCCCACCCCACTTGTTTTGTCTGCTTTTTGTAGTCTCCTCTCTTCTCCCTCATTACCAGCTGTCACTTCTTGCTGCTGTCAGCGTTATTGATTTTGGCAGCCAGCTCCACGTCCCTCATCTAATCTACTGCAGTCTAGGAAACTAAATAACTAAATTCATTAGAATGGTATCTAAAATAGACCACAAACTATAGTTCAGGTTGGTCAGGTGCTGCCTCATCTGTCAAGCCTTCCTTCATACTTCTACAGCTCTTGATGTTCTTGCCCTTTAAAAAATCATCTCTAATTTAATTATCTGTGTACATGTTATCTTCTCACCTCATCTCCAACCCCTTCAGTAGAATATAAACCCCTTGAGGTAAGGACAGTTTTGTTTTTGTCTTTCTCTTCCTAACACCTAGCATGGTACATACCTTGACAAGCAAGTGCTTAACAAATGATTGCTCAAGTGAACGATGACCTGAGAAACTCTTTTATGAGTATAATACATGAGCTTTGATTCATAAACTATAAGGCAAAATATTTTGGCTGATCAAAAGCCATTTTTTTTAAACTTCATTTCTGGTTTTCAGTTGGGTATCCTGTAGTTAGAAGTGCCAAATGAAGTGACCTCTAGATAGCTGAAGGTGTCAGAGAACTCTGAGATAAGTATGGTAATACCAGATAAATATTTGTTGAATCTTATGTTTTATTTAGTAGAATTTAGAATGGCTAAGATAAAAAGGGGTGTATATGTTTCTTTAAGTATGAGGCAGTTGGTGTTAACAGACGTCAGGGGAGTCATATTGAGCGGGGAAGACGTGTGTGTTTCCCTATCTAGGGAACAGATGAAATGACATTTAACATTGAAGCTTTGAACGTGGTCGACCAAGATAGACATTTGCCTGAAGAAATGAGAAGTGCTTCTTGTCAGAGAGAGTTGATTAGAATATGTGCTTGAGGGCTAGTGAACATAACCAACACTTTTGTTAATATGCAGCCCCAAACGGGCTAGAGCCTATAACAGATGAGCCATAGCAGTGAATGAAACATGAGATGGACTGTCATTGAAATAACACAGGAAAACAAAGGTTTATGGAATTCAAAATTTGAGAACAGTTCATTTTAGTGATGAAGATGTTCAAATAGTACCTGAGGGTTTGTTTTTCTTGGAACCTTGCTTTACCTTGGATATTGTCTGGTTTTAAGTAAAAATTAATGTTTACTCAATACAGGTGTTGTTGCTTTGATTTAAAAAACCAAAATTTTATAAGGAAAAAAGCAGATCACATATATCTGAGGTCCCCTCAGTTATTTATGTCTAAAATAAGCTTAACTGTAAGACTTACAACTAGCCTGTGCAGACACCACCATGGATCTACTAGAAGTTACCAAGTTCAGATTGCCTGTGCTGAGGGAATTCATCTCACTTATCTTTTTATACTCTCTAATCTGAGCGATGGAAACACAAGATTTCCATAAGGTTCATGTTTACTACAGATACATAATTCACACCAGCCCTTCCCCATCTTCAGTGTAGTGGTGACCACTTTCACTCTCTGTTGTCATGGTCATCAATTTGGACAAGTAGAAAGCGAAAACTGAGAACATGAAGACACAGTAATAATACATTCTAGGTGCACCAAAAATGCCAGTGACTAAGCAGAAGCAGTGCATTTAAAGCCTGACAAGGGAGCCAAAGCTTACCAAGAAGAAAGAGAGAAAGAACTGAAATTTATGACCAAGTCAGTTTGCTGAAGAATAAGAGTACAATAATCTCATTAGCTGTGAAAAGGGCAAAAGTGAGGAATGTTCTAGAACAAGGCAGCTATTTCCTTCTATAGAAACACGATGAAAAAGGGCAATGCCCACAGCAAAAATTTCCATAGGGGGAAGAGTTGACAGGCCTCCTGCATATACATGAAGAGGCAGAATGCCCGGGCACAGGTGTTGTGGTAGATGTTTGGCTACAGGGCTGCCATCTCTAATTACTGCCCAGTATTACCTGATAGAAAGAGGACTATTTCAGACAGTGTGGAACTAGTTCCAAAGCTAGTAATGATTATACTAATCTAATTAGTTCTAGAGAAACCACAAAGGTGGGTTAATGGCCCAGGTGGAAGAAATAGGGTAGCGAATTATATGTGAGTGGTTGTGCTTCTCTGGAATTTTGTGCTGTTAGATTTGGAACCTAGAAGGTTTGTCTTAGGAATTTGTGTCAGGAACAGAGGCCCCCAAGACACCATCCTTTTCTGTCTTGTTGTGGGTTGTGGAGACCACCCAGGATGTGATCAAGTCTTTTCAAGGCATTGAAGGAACCAGGTTGTTACATACAATAGCGCAGACTGTGATGACTCTGCTGTTGTTCAGTCATTTCAGTCATGTCTGACTCTTGGTGACTCCATGTTGGGGTTTTCTTGGCAAAGTGGTTTGTCATTTCCTTTTCCAACTCATTTCACAGATGAGAAACTGAGGCAAACAGGGTTAAGTGACTTGCCCAGGGGTCTGTCTGAGGCCAGATTTGAACTCAGGAAGATGAGTCTTCCTGATTCCAAGCCCAGTGCTCTATCTACTGCACCATGTAGCTGCCTAGCCTTCCCTCTAAGGTATGCCACAGGATAATTTGTTAGCTACTTCCCCTGGGGGTGAGAGATGACCACCACGCTGAACAAGTTGGAACACTTAGTCAAATAAAAATAGTGATATACCTAAAGACCTACCCTCATGTTTAAAAACAAAAATACTCCTCGAATAGAAAAAAAACACCCCCAAAACGGGGAGGTGTGGCTAGAGAGCTATGCATTTGAAAAAGATTTGTTTTTAGCAAGCTATAAACCCAGTATAGGTCAACATCAAAAAGCAAATACAATTTTAGGCTGAATTAAGAAGGGCATATTTTCACAGACTAGGAAGATCTCCTGCAGTACCTTGCCCTGGTCCGATGCCATCTGGGACATTATTCAGACTGAATGGCTATAGGATAGTGGTATCAAACTCAAATAGAAATGAGGGGCCACTCAACTACACATGAGGATTTTTGTGGGCCTCATGTTAACTTAGAAAACCACATATTAATATTCTCCCTATGGTATTTTTATTTATTTTAAAAAATATCTCCCAGTTACATTTTAATCTGGTTCAGGCTGTGCTCTGGAGTCACATGTATGTGTTTGACAGACCTCCTACTGAGTATTCAGAGGAAGGCAGCTAAGATGGTGTGGAGGAGAGGGGAGGGAGGGGCAGGTAAAACCTACGAAGTCCATAATTCACATTCAGATAATGGAGAAACAGGTACATTTCATAAATATGATTATTGGTATTAACAGTAGCAGCAGTAGAAGTTGACAGGGCAACTAGGTGGCACCACAGTGCACAGAGCACTGGGCTGGGAATCAAGAAGACTTCCTGAGTTCAAATCTGACCTCAGACACTTCCTAGCTGTGTGACCCTGGGCAAGTCACTTAACCCTGTTTGCCTTAATTTCCTCATCTGTAAAATGAGCCGGAGAAGGAAATGGTGAACAACTCCATTATCTGTGCCAATAAAATCCCTAATGGGGTCATGGAGAATCAGAAACAACAAAAGGTTGACATTAATATAGCACTTTAAGCTTTGCGAAGGATTTCACACACATTATTGACCCTCACAACGACCCTGTGAGGATGATGCTGTCATCCTCTCCCACCAGGAAACTAAGGTCCAGAGGAGCCCAGGGTCCTACACAGGATTAGCGCCAGAAGTGGGGGATGAAGCAAGGTCTGTCCTGGCTCCTAGTCAAGCAGTCTTTCCACCCCAGCACACCACCTCTCAGGCAAACCCCAGACATTTCAGCAAAACACCCCAAATTCAAGGTACATAATGAGAATGAAGGAATCTCAAATGTCACAAGAGGGGAAAGGGGGAAGAAGTTATTCCAGAAGTTTATAAATAATTATTTTGCAGCAGCAGCAGCTTTATTCTCTCAAATAATCATTTTTTTAAAATGCCACCGGCTCAGAAAGACCCCATGAGAGCTCATGTTAACTGCTCCCGTAGTCAAGTTTTTGTTTCCTTCCTTGAGTGCCAATTACACACACAGTGACCAGGGCAGTGTGACTTTGTCAGTACAAATATATATAGAGCTTTTTTTTTTCCTCAAAAAGAATGAATTATGGACCCAGTAGGACAGGAGCTCTGCATTACAAGCCTATGTGCATTGACAGCTCAGACTGACTGGGGCAAGGTATTGTTTCTTCCCAAGGTGAATTGTTGGTTCATTGATTCTGAACCACTTCTCTTGTAAAATAGCCTGTAGGGTTCACTTACTGCTGGCAACAGGGAATGGAGAGGATGCCTGGGTTGGGGCACCAAGCTCTCATACCCAAGGATTTCACAGAGATTTTAAAAGAATGTATAACTTTGACTGCAACAGCTGAAAACAGAATAATGGAAGCTCATTCTGCGGTAAGATCTGAATTTTTGTTTTTAGGGCCATGCCTTGGAAAGGAAAAGGGAAGCAGAAAAATATTCAGGTCCAGTAACAGTATCTTGTGGTGGGGTCTTCCGCAAGAAGAGCTGAACAGTGGCAAAACTGGAAAGCAGTTTGGCAGAAGCTAGGCATAGACCAACATCTCATACCTTATGCCAAGATAAGGTCAAAATGGGTACATGATTTAGACATAAAGGGTGACATCATAAGCAAATTAGGGGAGCAGGAAGTAGCTTACCTGTCAGATTATATGGATAAAAAAGAATTTGTGACCAAACAAGAGATAGAGAGTATTTTAGGATACAAAATCGATAATTTTGATTAAATTAAAAAGGTTTTGCATAAACAAAACCAGTAAAGTCAAGATTAAAAGGATAGCAGAAACTGGGTGGGGAGGGGGGAGATAGAGATTACAGCAAATTTCTCTGAAAAAGGCCTAATTTCTCAAATATATAGAGAACTGAGTCAAATTTATAAGAATACAAGTCATTTCCCAATTGATAAATGGTCAAAGGATATAAACAGGCAGTTTTCAGACAAAGAAACCAAAGCTATCCTTAGACATATGCAAAAATGCTCTAAATCATCGTTGATTAGAGAAATGCAAACTAAACCAACTCTGAGGCACCACCTGACACCTATCAGATTGGTCGATATGACAGAAAAGAAAATTGACAGATGTTGGAGGGGGTATAGGCAAATTGGACACTTGGTAGAGTTGTGAACTGATCCATTCATTCTGGAGAGCAATTTGGAACTATGCCCAAAGGGCTATAAAACTGTGCATACCCTTTGACCCAGCAATAGCACTAGTAGGTCCGGATCACAAAGAGATTAAAAAAAAATGGAAAAGGACCTATGTGTACAAAAACACATATAGCAACTTTTTGTGACAGCAAAGAATTGGGAATTGTAGGGATGCCCATCAACTGGGGAATGGCTGAACAAGTTGTGGTATATGATTGTAATGGAATACTATTGTGCTATAAGAAATGATGAGCAGGATGCTTCCATAAAAACCTGGAAAACAGGTGCAGAGTCAAGTGACTAGAGCCAGGAGAACAACGTACACAGTAACAGCAATTTTGTACGATGATCAACTGTGAATGACTTAGCTATTCTCAGCAACACAAAGATCTGAGACAATTCTGAAGAACCCATGATGAAAAAATGCCACCCACCTCCAGAGAAAGAACTGATGGAGTCTAAATACAGAATGAAGCACACTTTTTTTTTGCTTTATTTTTTTGTGGGTTGATTTTTGGTTTCTGTTTTCTTTTGCCATATTACTAATATGAAAACGTTTTACATGACTGTACGTGTATAACCTATATTGAGACAATTTGGAACTTGCAATTTAAAAAAATGTCAAAAAATTTTAAACATAATTGGAAAAAAAATTTAAAATTTTTTAAAAGATAAAAAAAAGAGTTGAATGGGCACTGGATAACTAGTATTGACTTTTTTTGTTTGTTTTTTTAAACTGATCACCCTATATTATCTAGGCTGGAAGTTCATTGCCATAGTCTGATCCCATTACTAACTGGCATGGGAACACTGATCCACTTTAAGTCTAGCCTATATGGGTTTGCCCTCCCTTTCTTAGGCAGCCTGGTATTTCCCCATATTGGTGCTTTTTTGCAGGAGCTGGTACTGGAGCTGGCTTTGACGTGCTGACTATTAAATTTTCAGTGTAAGCATCAACACCTTGGTAATGGGCAAATACTATGCATTAGAGCTTATGGTTTTGATTGTTTAGACAAGAAAATGATGGAGAAAATGTCAGTAATGCAGATTAAACATAAAAGTGTGTTGTGTCTACACTTTTTTCCCCACAGGGAGCCAGTTGTTAAACTTTTACTAGTACATGTCTGCCCTTGGCACTACTGCAGCTCAGAATTTTTGAGTTCAAATAATCTACCAAGTTTGTTTTGTTTTGGTTTTGGTTTTTTTTTTTTTTGGAGGGAGGAAGGTAGGGCAATTGGGGTTAAGTGACTTGTCCAAGGTCACACAGCTAGCAAGTGTGTCAAGTGTCTGAGGCTGCATTTGAACTCAGGTCCTCCTGACTCGAGGGCTGGTGCTCCACTCGCTGCGCCACCTAGCTGCCCCAATCCACCGGGTTTGACCTCTGGATTAGCATAGCGTGTACTATCATGTAAAATCAGTCCAGGCGCTCTTGACCTTTTAGGCCACGGATCCCTCTGGCAGTCTGGTGAAGCCTCTGGAATCCTTCTCGGAATAATGTTTTTAAATTAATAAAATATAATACATAGCATCACGAAGAAAATCAATTCTACTGAAATACATTTATTTAAATATATTTAAAAGCAATTTCATGGCTTCCAGGTGAAGGACCCTTGTGAGAAGGTTAACGGGATTTGGAGCAGGAAAGGATTTCATCTAATAAGCCAAATTCCTCATTTTGCAAATGAGGAGAGTAAGGCCAGTAAAACATAAATAGTTAAAGCAAGGTCACGTGGGTAGTCTGGGGCAGAGCCAGCACTAGAACCCAAGTCCCTTAGTCGTTGTTCAGTTGTGTCTGACTCTCTGTGGCCCCATTTGGGGTTTTCTTGACAAAGAGACTGAATTGGTTTGCCATTTCCTTTTCCAGCTCATTTCCTCATTTATAGGTGAGGAAAGTGAGACAAACAATGTTAAGTGACTTGCCCAAGGCCACAAAGCTAGTAAGTGTCTGAAGCCAGATTTGAACTCATGAAGATGAGTCTTCCTGACTCCAGACCTAGCTCTCTATCCACTATGCCAGCTAGCTGCCCTCAAGTCTCTTAACTCTTAGGCAAATACCCTTAACACTACATCGGGGTGTGTAATATGAAGTCAGTGTGGGGTAGAGGAGGACTGGAATGGGAGTCAGGAAAGAATTAGATTCAGATCCTACCTCTGGCAATTATTAGCTGTGTGACCAGGGGTAGGTAAGTCATTTAGCCCCTGGGAGCCTTAGCTTCCTCATCTGTAAAAGGCAGATAAAAACAGAGCCTACCTTACAGGCTTACAGCAAAGCTAAAATTGGATATCATATGTAAAGTAATCACAATTAAAAAATTATATAAATGTCAACCTATTATTACCATAATAAGTACTTTTTTTTGTCAAGCTCTGAAGAGTCAAGGGCAATGGAGGGCATCCAGATGTTCTCCAGGGAGAGAAAAGCAGAAGACATGGAAAGGTGGGTGGCTGGTATGGGAGCTGAGAAAAGAAACCCAAGTTCTATGAATGTCTGCCCTGACACTCTTTTCACTAGGTTGGAGCCAAACCTTTGGAGGCAACACATGCTTTCCCCTCGGGCAGCCAGGAAGGCAGCATTCATAGACAATAAATTCAATTATAAAAATTAAATGACAAGTATGACTATGGAAACCCAGCATATACCTGCTTAGTCAGCAGAATCAGAGGCCTCATCTAATCTCTGCACAGATGTTCTCCTACCCGTTCTTTTTTGTGAGTGTCAGTTTTGTTGGGTGAACTAATACATGTTAATACTGAGAAGAGGAAAAGGCTTATTTAAATTCAAGGAGGTATTATTTTAAGTCAGGATATTAATTCATATAGGAGTAAGGTGTGAATGTGTTATATAATTTACAGCACTAAGAAAAACAATCATTACAGTAATAACGCTGGGCTTCCTTAGTCAAAATTTCAGTAAAATTTCTGGACTTTCTTTCCCATAGGTGGGAAGTAGATTTAATTTAAAAAAATCATTTCTGTAGTAACCTTCAGATTATGAAGCACTTTACTCAGAACACCCTTGTGAATTATAAGTATTTTATAGATTTTTTTTACAGTTGAGGAAACTGAGGCTGACAGATACTAAATTGCCAAATTCTGCCAACTCTAACTCTATAATATTTTTTGCATCTATGCTGCCCTCTCCATTCACAGTATATTCCAACACCCTGGGTTAGGCTCTCCCCACTTCTCACCAGGACTACTGTAATAGTCTTCTAACTGCTATCCCTCAACTCAAATCTCTCCCTTTTTTGGGTCTACATTTTACAGAGCTGTCAAAATAATCTTCCATTTACATAGGTCTGGCCATTTCACTTTTGTGGTCAAAACTTTTCAGTGGTTTCCCATTATCAACAGGACAAAATGATAATCCAAACTACTTAATTTGTCAAATGTCTTAACCAAACTCTTCAAACATCTTGCCTTTTCAGATCTATTGCACACTCTTCTCTTTTACAAAACTGTATGGTCCAGTCAAACTAGCCTCATGCCTGTCATTCCATCTGTGAGTCATCTCCTGCTCTATAACTTTACTCAGGCTGTCCCCTCTGCTTGAAATGTACTCCTTCTCTGCCTCTGCCTCTTAGACTCTCTATTACCTTTCAGAGCTCAGCACAAGCTAATGTTCTCCATCCCCCTCCCCCAGCTGTGAATGAAGATTCTAAACTATTTTTCCTAACTAGACTTCACACCACTTACCTTCCAGTCAAACTGGATTACAAGCTGTTCCCATATCTGAATCTACACTCTCTCATCTCCACGCATTTGCACAGGCCAACCTCTATAACTGAAACACACTCGCTCCTCACCTCTGTTGAAATCCTACTCTTCTTTTAAGGACAAATTAAAGCATTGTTTCATTTACAAAGCCCTCCCTGATTTTCCCGTTCCCAAATTTTTCTTAGAACTCAATGTCTGGATCACTCCTTTGCCAATGTTATTTCTAGACTGCTTAAGTCACTGTAGGTAGGAGACAAAACAGAGGAGGCATGTGGCCTCATTCAGTGGGAAAATAAAAGCCCAGGACCGTAGAGGGAGCATTTAAGGAATAGGAATGCTGCCTCCTCCCATTGTCTGATTCTCACCTAACCAACCATAGGTTAGTTTCTGTAGGGATAGCTGACTGGACGATGTAATGGAGTTATTTGTATAGTAACCAATGTTCTTGGATTATATGAAGTACTTTGATGGCAACAATGGTGCCATTTTTCTTTTTGTATTTCCTCAGCATTGTTGCAGTGTGTCTTTCACATAATGAACACTTGATAAACTGAAGGGCTGGAGAGTAAAGTACCAAAGTCTTCCTAAAGCCTTCCTTTATAGAGGGTGGAAACTGGATTTTTTGACTCACTTTACTCAGCATCTGTTGCTCCACCTGGCTCCAACTCCAAGAAACAAGATGTCCCTCCCAGGATCATCTCATCACTTCCAAACTCAGTACTATGCTGCTAAGTTGAGCCTTCATTGATAGATAGCACTAGCTCCCTCAGCCTCATCTCCCCTCTGATTGGAAGACAGATAGGTGGAGTACCAACCTCTTCCCAAAGCCTTCCTGTGTAGAGTGCAAAAACTGGACTTCCAGCCCACTCCAGTCAGCATCTACTGACTTGCCTGTTTTCAGCTTCAAGGAGAAAGATATACATCCCCTGCCTCCACTTTCTAGCCTCCTTTTGTGCATTGTTTTTCCCCATTTGACTGTAACCTTGCTGAGGGCAGGGGTTTTTTATTTGTATCTCCAGTGTTTAGCACAGTGCCTGGCACAAAGTAGGCACTTAATAAATGTCTATTGAAAATAAAGATTTGTACAGTTGAATTGAAGCACGATGCGTATGGTCATATAAACCTTTAGTGTGACAGGAAAATAAAGTGAGGTGCTTTAGATCTGATCCCCTTCTGTACTTTACTCTTGAAAGTGGCCCTAAAATGCACCAAAGTGCCTTCTCTTCAGAAAATTTCAAATTACCCACGGAAGCTTATAATCAATAGAGAGTAAATGTTAAAGTTACTAGGGTACAAATTGTTGGGGGGAAAGGACTGTGTGTCACAATCTTTCTATTTCTCCATAGCATCTACTCAACAATAAGAAAATAATTCAGGAAATATATACTGAATAAAGGAAATAATTACTCAATCTACACAATAGATGCTATTAGGAAATAGCTACCTTGGATTTCCTGCCAAAGCCCATCTCCTGGGCTGGCCCAGGAGCTCTTAACCAGTGAATTGTTATTTCAAATAGTAAGACTTTTCCAGAGGTAAAGCCTAGGGAGGGCAGGCTAATTCATAGGAAGATAAGGAACCAGATGTGAAAATCTATTACCAAAGTCCTTTACTCTCTCAAGTTGCTTCCTCTGGGTAGGTCTTAATGACCCAAAGGCACAATGGAAAGTTACTACCTGGTCCCCATTGCATCTCCCCTCCCAATTTTTCCAGCAGAGGTAAATGTTCCTTTGAAGCTGGATGGAAATCCAATTTTACTAATTAAATTATATTTGAAATGAGACTGCATTAGGGCTTGGATTAGAGTCAGCAAATAAATGGGTGAATCCTTGAGTAAAACTGGCTTCTGATGCCAGTAATCACCCTCTCTAACTTATCTCATTGGAAATTCATATATCAGGTTTTCTTAACCCACTGGTTATCATTTGATATTTAGCGAATGTGACATCACAGCTACTACAGTAGTAACTTAGTACAGGTTGTCTGACCCTTGTCAGGAATGGTCTCCCTCCTGGGCTCTGCCTCTCAGGACTGATAGCGACCTCCACAGCTCAGTTTCAATGCCACCCCCTCCAAAATGCCTTTCTTGATTTCATTCCCCAAAAACCCTCCCAACTCAACTGAAATTACTTCGTGCTTATTCTGTACAGAGACATCAAGCACGGTGCATGGAGCACTGGCAACGGAGTTGGGAGGATCTGGATCCACATCCTGAATCTGACAGATATAGGCCCGTATGACCCAGGGTAACTCAATCAACCTCATCTTGGCCCTAGTTACTCTCCAGGTTAAATCACAGAAAAGATGCACATCTTCTTTAGGAAAAGTTTCTTTACCAAGAGTTCCCTTCCCCAAAGAAATCAAAGGTCTTATAAAAAATAAATGAATAAATATTATGCATGTCTTTATCTGTGTACATTTCGATTTTGTATATCTTCCTGCCCGCACACCCCTTCCCCTCTGCCCCCATATAATGCAGGATCCTTCAGGACAGAGATCATCTCATTTTTTGTCTTTGTATTCCTACTACCTAGCATGATGGCTAGCCAGAGGAGAAGCTTAATAAATGACTATTTAACTGAACTAAATCTTTAATATTTAAAAAAATATTTTTAGTGAGCTTTTCTGGGAAATCCTGTATGTCTTTCAGAAATCTTCAGATTCCCCCACAGCAACTGACCATATCATAGAAACTCAGTAAATATTTACTAAAAGAATGAAATCATATTTCAGTCTACACGATAGATATAAATAGGAAATAGATATACTAGATTTCCTACTTGAACCCATCTGCTGAGTTGGCACATGAATTCCTAACCAGTGGATTATGATTTCAAGTAATAAGGTATTTTTCATTTGATGCCTGGGGAAGGCAGGCCGACTTGCATAGAGGCAAGAATCCAGACAGGAAAAGAAATGTTCAAACTTCTGTTACATCCAAGATATTTTTTGGCCACTGAACAACTCCATGGTTTCTTCTCCCCCCACCTCATTTGATTTCTAAGTACTTATTTACTTAGAAATAAATGTTATTGATTCTCTATAAAATAATATTTAATGAATGTCAGTTGTAAAATTAACCATGCTGACTGAAATAGAGACCAAGTTCTTCAATAAAAAGGAAAACTTGGTAATTTTCCCTTGAAGTGGGAAAGATATTCATTCTTGTGCAGAATTTAGAATTCTGCAGGACAGGCTCTTAGGCAACATTTTAAAAAATCTGACTGTCCCACAAAGCAGTGTCTCAAAACATTCTTTCTTGTCTTGTGCTTTTAAAGATTATAAACCACCCCTTGCTCATTATAAGGCAGTAAACAACTCTTTCCTAAGTCCTGTCTTTCAAAAATCACAAGTCAGGTGTGTGTTATTTGGTTTGTTTTTTAACCATCTGCATTGTGCTAAACACTGATGATACAAAGACCACCTCAAGGAATTTAAATTCTATTGGGAGAAGGCAGTATGTACATAAGTAGGAAAATAAAGGGGCAGCTAGGTGGCACAGTGGACAGAGCACTGGGCCTGAAGTCAGGAAGGCCTGAGTTTACTCAGATATTTACTAGCTGTGTGACTCTTGGAAAGTCACTTAACCTCTGTTTGCCTTAGTTTCCTCATCTGTAAAATGAGCTGGAAAAGGAAATAACAAATAATTTCCTTTGGGGTCATGAAAAGTCAGATAAGACTGAAGCAACCAAACAACAAGAAAGAAAGAAAAAAAAATATATATATATATATACATATATATATCTATATATCTATATCTTTCCTGTGATGGAGAGGCAGAGTGGAATAGTTGATGGAAAGTTGTTTTAAGAGTCAAGAAGGCCTAGTTTCAAGGTCTGCCACTAACTCATGCTGCCTGCTTGTCAATTAACCTTTTCTAGTCACAGACAACTTTCAAAGACTAAATATAGTGAAGCAATTGCTCATCTGCATTGGTACAGAGAGAGTTGGCTTTCCAGGAGTCCTTCTTCACCAATAAAATCACAGATCTGGACCCTCCGCCCCACCCCCAACCAAGAAAAAAATCTATAACGAGAATTGCTTTTTCTCACCAGGCTTGGCGTAAAGAATGCATTACAAAGATAAGTATAAATAACTTCTGATCATCTGTCATGTCATATTAGCCATTCCCCTACTCTGCCTCTATAAGCACAACAATTAAGAGTAAAATGAATATGTAAATGCTGCTTTCACTTCAGTAAAACTGCCCTATTGCCTTCCTGTTCTTTGGACCGTATATTTAGTTCTCTTTCTCCTACCTCCACATTAAGTTACATCATATTTGGCCAACAGCTGATATGCAACATACTATTTATTTTCCTTACAATGCAAGAAGTCAGAATACATTAATTAGCAATGTTAACATGCATTAACTCCCCAAGTGAAGCCATTCTGACCTACCTGCTTCAGGTCAGGGCAGGATTCACTTGTGGACCTCCTGAGTGTGAGCTTGGGCCCCCCAGGCCCAGAGTGAGACCTTGTGGTTGTTGCTGAGTCATTTCAGTCATGTCTGACTCTTTGTGACCCCATTTGGGGTTTTCTTGGCAAAGATACTGGAGGGGTTTGCCATTTCCTTCTCTGGCTCATTTTACAGATGAGGAAACCAAGGCAAATGGGGTTACACAGGGTCACGTAGCTAGTAAGTATCTGAGACTCGATTTGAACTCAGAAAGATGAGCCTTCCTGACTCCAGGCCCAGTGCTCTATCCACTGTACCACCTAGCTGCCCCTACTCGTCCTTAGCAGGGAGCATTAAACTGGCAGAGAACATCTTCTGCCCTCTGTCTTCAAAGTTAACTATACCAACACTCTTTCAGAGTTTCACTGGTGCTGATCCTATAAACTTACACCCTGGGTTCTGCTGTCTGTCAGTCCTTCCTGCATTAGCAGACTTCCCTACATTGACTATTTACATTTGCCAAGGGCCTTCGCTCCAGCTACTCCTCACTTTCATTCATCCCACATTGTCACTCTGTTGCCCAATCTCAGCTCTCCCACTGTGACATCTCTTGCATTGGATCAGCTCTCTCCATTCACACAGCCACCTCCAGTTCAGGCCCTCATCACCTCTTGCCTGGATTCCTGCAAAAGCTTCCAAAGTGGTCGCCGTGTCTCAGGCCTCTCCCCTTTCCAATTCATTCTCCACTCAGTTGCCAAAGTAATTTTTCTTAACTATAGGCTGGTCACATCACACCATCCTCCCCTTCTACCCCCTCGGTAAACTCCAGGAACTCCCTATTACCTTCAGGACCAAACAAAAAGTCTTCTGCTTGATATTTAAAGTTCTTCACAACCTGAGTCCTTTCTATCCTTCCAGGCTTTACTCCCATCCATGTACTCCACAATTTAGCTCCACTGACCTACATACTATGCCCCCACAGGTGTTCCTTCCTCACACATAGCCCTGCATTTCCCATCTCCCTGTCTTTGCCCTGGCTGTCCTTCATGCCTGGAATGCTCATCTCTACCAGTTAGCTTCCTTTAAAGACTTGGCTCATACCATCTCTGGCAGGAGACCTTTCATGGTCCTTCCAGCCAATAGAGTCTTTCCCTCTGTCTATTCTGTATACATCCTAAGTTTACCTAGTTATTTTCATACAGTCTAAGACCTCATTTGAACGTGAGCTTCTTGAGAGCAGGGATTGGTTTTGCTTTTCTTTATAAGTCCTCAGCATTTTGGATGAAGCCTGGCACATAATAAGCGCTTGTTGACTCAAGGCTATTTTCCTGACTGTATTTTCTGCTCCAACCTAAACGGCTTGCCCATTGTCTTCCAACACATTTTCTGCCACCTGCTATGAGGCTTCTACTGCGTTCTATTGGAGGCACTGATCTCTCATCTGCCTTATCCAAATTCTACCTGTCCTTTCCATCTTACGTGAAGCTTTCCCTAGCTGTTCCAGTCTCAAGTGATCTTTCTCTCTTTGTGTATCAGGCTGCTTATTAAAATGCTTGCAGAAGACATACAGATACCACAAAAGTGGGTCTGGTGTAGCACATTTAAATATTCACTCAGCCCAAGAAGAACATAAATGAACAGTGAGAAGAACTGGGGAAGTAGCCTTACAAAGGTGTCAGTGGGACTTGTCTTATAATCTGATTTTTTTCCCCTTCAAGGATACAATTCCCACCTGTCTGACTGCAGGCTTTTATATCCCTTGGGTAGTATGAAAAACTATCTCATTAGCTCATAATTCTGGGAGCAAAAATTAGTCAGGACCAAAGAAAAATAGAAAATTAATTAACTAATCAGTGGTTATGAAAATGAGTTCAGAACTTGGGTAATTTGTAAAACATTAGGCCAGCTTTTGGAACACAGAAACTGTAACAAGTCAGTAGGATTAGTTAGGGAAAAAAAACATACAAGTTTAGTAGACTGTCCAACACAAAAAACTTGAGAAAAGTCAGTCCATAGTATGGACTACTAAAGATATCCTCCCTCTCCCTATTTTACAGAAAATCAGGTTGTTCCTTGAAGAAGATAATGATTTCTTAGGCAATTACTCAACTTGTCTATATGTAGAAAAAAGAAACATGTTCTATACCAACTCAGGTAGAAAATGAAAAAGCAAAACACTTCTATACATTCTGTACCAAAACTCGGTACAATTTCAAGTGTTAGTGCAAATTTAAACTCTTAAAGCTTAAAACTTTTGGGACACACTATATAGTTCTATCATGGGGAAGCAGGGATTGTCAAAGCAATCTATACATTTTGAAATTGGAGAAAACTATACATACACATACACACACACACAATATGGTAGTTTTAGAGCATGGACTCTTCTCCCTTGTGGCTGCTTCTTGCTGGGAAAAGGCGATTTTATGTAGTTTGTCTTGCTTCTACCTCACTATAGCTTGAGGATCAAAAGGCATTTCCCATCCTTCATGTTCTGTTACCGAGGCTTAGAAACTCTCCAGATCTTTCTGCCTAACCAGGAGCTCCAATACATCCTCAGAAAGAATGGTCTAATGCAGGGATGGGGAACCTGCAGCCTCAAGGCCACATGTAGCCCTCTAGGTCCTCAAGTGTGGCCCTTTGCCTGAATCCAAACTTCACAGAACAAATGCCCTTAATAAAAGGAACCAGTCAAAGAGCCACACTTGAGGACCTGGAGGGGCCACATGCGGCCTCAAGGCTGAAGGTTCCCCACCCCTGGTCTAGTGGGACCCAGAGAAGATGTCTTTACTGCTTTCTCCTGTCTTTCTGGAGGTGCTTTACTATATTGGTTGTAGCCGACATCATCTGTCCCAATAGTTTCTCTGTGTTTTCTCTCTGACTGGGGCAGCTGGGTTGCACAATGGATAAGGTGCTCGATTGAAAAATCTGAGTTCAAATCCTGCTTCAGACAATTACTTAGCTGTGTGACCCTGGGGCAAATCATATTCTCTCTGAGCATCAGTGTCTTTATCTATAAAAAGGTTATAACATTACTGCCTTCTCAGGGATTATTGTAAGGTTCAAATGAAGTAACACATGGGATTTCTTGCAAACCTTAAAGTACAACACAAAGGCTAGCTATTATTATTGTTATTGTCCTCACGAAAGTTGGGCCTATCATCTCCCGTTGGTCAGTTTTGCTTGATTTTTTCTTTCATCTTTATTATAAAGGGAGGCTCCCTGGGAGGGGGTTGGGGGAAACATGTTGGAATATTTTGGTTGATTCCCATCTCATGCTCTTTCTACATTACCATTCTATTAATTCTATATGTGAGCAAGTGTCACAACAGCAGATTAATAAGAATTTTTTAAGTGAATACATTAAGTCATCATAGACTTGCAGTTTCATGTGTAATCAACTTTTTAAAAAATTATACCATGTTATAGAAACGCTTGTTTTATTCCACAAATTAAAATTTTTTTTAAAGTGAATAGGTCATTGCATTTGATACAGAATCCTTCTAGTCAGAGTTTCCATGCTCAATAGGATTTCCCATTACAGTGGTCCCAAGACACACTTCTCTTGGAGACTGCATGGTTTCAGCACACTCAGCAATTGTTCACTGTGGCACGAGGGTGCTTCCATGCTAACATCAGGGTCTCTATTTTTAGGTAGAGGCCATTACTTTTATAACTTAAAGATACAATAGGCATTAACCTATTCTTGGCTTCCCCATGGGAAGAAGTTAGGTCAAAGAAAAAGAAACACGCAGGTGCAAAGGAGACCATATCCCAATTTACCCAACTGATAACTCTTATAAGGGACTGGGTTCCAAAAGAGGAGCATGTCCCATGGGGTAAAAGCCATCATTGTGACCTTCCTTGGGTTTAGATGCAACATT
This sequence comes from Trichosurus vulpecula, assembly GCF_011100635.1. Classification (NCBI taxonomy): domain Eukaryota; kingdom Metazoa; phylum Chordata; class Mammalia; order Diprotodontia; family Phalangeridae; genus Trichosurus; species Trichosurus vulpecula. Next base: position 382,832,246 of record NC_050573.1, read on the forward strand.
CTCTTGGAATTCATCTGCTAATGCTTCCAGGCCTCTTCCAAGCCCACAGCTACCTCAACTTCATGGGCTCATTCCCAGCCTTTTATTGCCAAAGATTTAAAACCCCTCATAAGAATGGTTACCCTGTTCTGACAATGTTCTTCCTGTGAAAGCAAGCAGTTAAAAAGAGTCACTGAACTTTAAAACAAAACAAAACAAAACAAAACTTCCTAAAAAGTCTTCAAAGCAGAAATCTCCAGGTGGTTGAGAAGATAAGTCTAATCACTCATTTTGGAATCAAGGGGGCTATTTCCAAACCCCAATATCAAAGTATCTCAGAAGTGGAAGGGACCTAATTCAACTCAGTTTATAGATGAGGAAACTGAGGCACAGAGAGGTTAAATGGCTTGGCCACTCTCACACAGCTGTCTACTGGTCTCCTGATTATAAGTCCAGTCTTCCTTTCACAATCTAGCCAGAACACTTTTTAACAAAATGAGATATTTTTTGGCAAAAAAAGCTTTTCCAACAAGCTCAATATTTAGCTGCAGTTCATGATGCTGTGGGGGCAGGACACAAGTGACTCCATCTAACACACATCTCATGTGCAACACAGAGTCTGATATAAGGTTTCCCTACGTATGGTGTACATGGCATAGACCTTGTCTAATGATAAGCCTGGTGAGGAATCATGCTGTAGTGGAACCAAGACAGATCTGAGTTTGAATGTTGGGCTCTGATACTGAGTACTCGTGCCACCTTGGACAAATCAACCTCTCTAACAGCAAAACAGAAATAATACAGGATACCAAACTTTCAAGGATGTTATACGGAAGTCCATTATAAACTCTGAAGAGCTGTGGAAATGTGAACTATTAATATTAAGAGATCTGGATTCTAGTCCTGGCTCTTACAACTTACTAACTGCATGACTTCAGAAAAACCACTTAGCCTCTCTGGTCCTGTTTTCCTCCTCCATCAAGCATGGGGTAAAACAGCTGTGGTCTATTCTAGACCATGAGATCATAGATTGAGGGTTGGAAGAGACCTCAGAGACCATGTAGTCCAACCCCTTAATTTACTAATGAGGAAACTGAGTACCTTCAAAGTGACTTGACTTGCTTACATTCATACAGGTAATAAACATCAGGGCTGGGATTTAAATCAAGACCCTCTGACTTGGAATATAGTTCTCTTTTCACCCTGAGGCCTCACTCTTTAATACAGTTAGGTTAGCTTAGTGGATAGAGTACTAGACTTAGAGTCAGGAAGACCTGAGTTCAAATCCTGCCTCAGATTCACACTAGCTGCATGACCCTGGGTAAGTCACTTAATCTCCAAGTGCCTCAGTTTCTCCAGCTGTATAATGGGGCTAATAATGACATCTACCTCACAGGGTTGTTATGAAGATCAAATAAAATAATGCTTGTGAAGGGCTTTGCAAACCTTAAAGCACCATATCCATGTCGTTATTAGGTAACAACAAGAGTAATCATAGTCATAATGAAGAAGAAGCTTGAGGCTTCCGCCTACCCGTAGATGTCAAGGACGCCAATGAAGGAGTGTTGCTTGGCAGAGGTGTGTAGAGCCTTATTGACATGCCCAACGATCCAGTTGAACATCTGGGCATAGATGTGTTTAGCCAGGGCATTCCTGGCATTGACCACCTGCTGCAGGGACATGGTCTTGACGTAGGTCTCAGAGGTGGTGACCAGTTTTCGGTGGCACAGCCAATGCTGCATCTGACTGTGCTCGACCCCCAGCAAGCTACAAAAATTCCTGAGGTGTTCATCCTGGGGCTGAAACAGAGAGACGGAAAGCAAGTAATTTAGTGGGAGAGTGGTGCGTTACATTCCCAGATCACCCATGCACGTACCCCTCCCACAGCCCACACAATGCATTTTTCCATCTATGTCTCAGTCACCCGCAGAGGAGGCGTCAAGAATGACCAAGAAAGTCTTGCCCTCTTTAGCATTCTAGAATTCTTTTTGCACCTATAGATGCTAGCTCCTACACCTGTAGCTCCTTGCATAAGCTACACAATGATATAATTTGGAACCGGATGGGTGCCATAGGAATTGATCGTTATACTTGCTAATAACCAAATTATTATAGCTTTAAATATCACCCTTGGCATTCTCTGGTGCTGCTAGTTTCCTCATCTGTCACTGGCTGCCACCAGTTAATTGGCAGGGAGGGATGCAGGACTGAAGGAAATAGAATGAGGATTGACATCTTGAGAGATTGTAAGCCATTAAAGTGAAAGTGGGTGCAGTGAGCAACACTCAGGGCGAAGGAGGGCAGTGCTAGATGGTTGACAAGCTGTGCTTACTGATCCTTACATCCAGGGCTTAGCTTGGGTCTTAAAAGGGAAACCTGACTTCATCTTCTTACTTGGGACTCCTAACCCAAGATCAGGAGTGAGAAGAACTGGGTTCCAATTCTGGTTCTACTCCTTACATGATAGGGCATTGAATAAAGACACTGCCCTTCTCTAGGTCTCAGTTTCCTCACCTGCAAAATGAGGGGGTTGGACTAGGTCACAGAAACAGAGATCCAAAGCTGGAAGGGCCTTTGGGTAACATCAACCCCTGTCTAGGGCACCTTCCAGCTCAAACTCTCTGGTGTTATTAATATTAACCACACTTGGGAAGGTTTCCAAACTAGATTCAACGATTTGTAGCACCAGAAAAGGGTCAGGATTATGTTCTATTTGGTAATGTTCTTAAAGCATTCAACTCTACTGGAAATATAAAATAAACAAAAAACAAAAACCAACTCAATAAAGACGCAAAGCTCTGTTACTTCAAGTCAAAAGGCAAAGACTGAGAACTAATTTTTGAACTAGAAAAGTACAGCTCTGATGTAGTGGCCAGAGCACTGGAATGGAAGTCAGAGGGGACCTGCTCTGTTCCCTGCTACCAGCAGGATATTGGATAAGTCACTTCAACTTAGCTGTAAAATGAAGAGGTTACACTGGTCTATCTTGAAGGTCACTTCCAGCTTTAAATTCCATGAGTCTATGAAGCCATTTAGAACAACTGACCCAGAGATCACAGCACTGGAAGGGAGCCTTCAGGGTCCTTTAGCTTAAATCCTTCATTTTATAGATGAAGAAAATGAGGTTCAGAAAAGAGGAAGAATAAATCTAAGGTCATAGAGGTGGTCAGTGGTATGCTGGAACTAGAACCCAAATGGGTGTTTATTTTTTCATTTACTAATGTTTCATTGATGTTAGGATTCATCCTGGATCAGAGCCTTGGATACAAGTGGGGAGGCTTCCTGGTTGGTGGGGCTCAGCAAGACTGGTAATTAACAGGGTTGGGACTCCTGGAAGTCCAGGGTGGGGGCTGAGATTGCTGAAGGAGGCAAAGAACTCCCAGGCTTTCCTGCCTGAGGAATAGTAGTAATGAGGCTGAGGACAGCAGTCCTGGCTCCAGCTGCCTTGGGCTCTCAGTGTAGATTGCTGGGGTAGCAATGATAAAAACTTAACATTTATATAGCATTTTGATATTTGCAAAGGGCTTTGAATGCATAAACCCACTGGGTCATCCTCTAAAACCAGAACTCTTATCTCCATTTTACAGATAGGGAAACTGACCTCCAAGGGGCAAAGTATGTATCAACTATTACTGTTATCATCAGCAGCTCCTTGGGGGTGTCAAGATCTTCAATCAGAAACCCAGGAAGTTACCTTTCCCAGGAACCTCCTTCCAGGGGTAGAATGTAAGCTGTTCAGTTGTTTCAATCGTGTCTGACTCTTCATAAACCCCTTTGAGGTTTTCTTGGCAAAGATACTGGAGTGGTTTGCCATTTCCTTTTCCAGCTCATTTGACAGATGAGGAAACGGAGGCAAACAGGGTTAAGTGATTTGCTCAGGGTCACATAAATAGTAAGTGTCTGAGGCCAGATTTGAACACAGATCTTTCTGACTCCAGGCCAGGTGATTGATCTATCCACCACACCCTCTAGCTGCCCAGTATAGAAGCTACCTAAGGGCAAACACTATTTCTTTGTGTCTTTCTATTCCCAGTGCCCAGCTCATTCCACAGGGGGTGCTCTTGAGCCTGAGCTTAGGAGTTGAGAGGACCCAAGTTCAAAATCCACCTCTGCTCATTACTACCAGCGAAACCTTGTATAAGTCACTTAACCTTCTTGGCCTCAGTTTCCCCAATTATAAAATGAGGAGAGAGGTGACTAGAAGGTTTCTTGGGTCCCTTCCTGCTCTAGGTCTGTGATCCAGCATCCTAAATGAGATCAATAAAATCAATCAATAAACATTTATTAAGTGCCTACTATGTCCCAGGTACTGAGATCAAATAAAACTGCCTGAACTAAAGTTCCTGGCTTCTGTGTTCAAATGTCAATATGGGAAAGTTTCACTAAATGCAAAGATTCTTCTGCTTAATGGAGATGAGTAGGTAGGTCCTACAAGAAAACCCATGCGTCTCCTTCAGTATGCATTCCCCTCATAAGAATTAGCTCATTCTGTGAGACGTCTCATTGTCTGGGTCATTCTTCATTCCCTTGCCTATGTCCACCTGGGGAAGCCGATAACCCAGCAGAGAGTCTGCTAGAAAGCTTATTAACTCTAAGGATGAAATGAAATCCTTCAGAACAAGACGTGCCACCACATAATGGCTCCAAATTGCTCATGGGACAAGTCTCTGATGAGGCTGCCTTGTAAGACTTAAATGAGAGCATGTTCTGTGAAAATGAACACTGGCAACCAAGCCACCTTCCTCCTTAAGTCTAGTTCCCTGAGGCAGCCTATTTCTGCAGAGTGATGTGGTTAAAGAGCTTGTGATTCGGAGTCGGAGCACCTGGGTTCGAGTTTTGACTATACCACTATTTGAGTGACCTTGAAAAAGCTTCTGTTTCTTTTCCTGCAAGAGGAGAGCGATAAAACCTGTGCCACAATACTTCCTACAATTTTGCTTAGTCAATAAGCATTCATTAAGCGCCTACTATGTGCCAGGCACTTTGCTAAGTGCTGGGGATTTAAAATAAAGGCAAAAGACAGTATAAATTCCAGGGAGGGAGGCAAGTTGTAATTAACAAGGTGCAAACTATATATGGGTCTTAGTTTTCTCACTCATAAAATGAGGGGTTTGAGAGAGAGGAAATAAGCATTTATAAAGCACCTACTAGGTGCCACGGACTGTGTTAAGTACCTTTTTACAAAAATTATCTCATTTGTTCCTTATGACAACCCTGCAAGGTAGGTGCTGTTATTATACCCACTTCGAGTTGAGGAAATTGAGGGGAACAGTAACTTGCCCAAGGCACACAGTTAAGTGTATGAGGCCAGATTTGAACTCAGGAAGACTTGTTCAGGCCCAGCGCTCTGTGCACTATGGCGCCACCTTGCGGTTTAGGGATACTGATCTTGAAGGCCCTTCTAGCTCTAAAGTTCTATCATGCTAAAGTTCACATTTGTAAAGCATTTTAAATTTTACAAAATATTTTCTTAACCACTTTTCTCAGCCCTGCCCTCCTCCCCGAGCTGTTAACATATATTTGGTAAGTAAAGGTCATCTGAAAAGGAAAGTAGTGATGTTGGTGGAGGGCACTGGGAAAGTTCTTGAGGAGAATATGATAAACTTTAAAATAAGCTGTCACTATAAGACACTGGTACTAAAAGGAGCCTTCAAGAACATCTCTTCTGAGTCCTTCATTTTACAGATGAGGAAACCAAGGCCCAGACAAGCTTGGTGACTTGCCTGAGGTCACTTGTCCAAAATCATTTGGAAAGTGGAAAGCAGAACCAAGATTAGAGACAAGGTTTCCTGATCACCAGCTGGTGTCTTTCCTCTATGTCTATTTATCAATAGCATTTTTTGGGTTGGCTAATTGTGCAGAGATGCTGGATATTTGTTTGATTTTTATACTTGCTCAGCAATGAGGGTTCACAAAATGCCCCTGTCCTACCTGGGTTGGCACCCCTGACTTAATGCCATCCATCTTCAAGTAAAGGGACCAGAGGGTTCTTGGCAGGCCTCAGGCTGTCAAGCCTCCCACTGGTTGATGCGGAGTGGCTTCGAAGAGCTGCTTGAATGCAAAGCCTAGCACCATGGCTAGGTCCCCTGATGTTCAAATGTACTCCTGGCAACAGTGTCTACCCAAGTATCTCCTGCTTGCTTTCTCACTGAGGCTTCTACAATGAGAGTTTAGTGAGGTGCCAGGCAGAGAGGATCCTGAGAAAGACAACTACTATAGGCATCCAAGAGCCTAATCATACAGCACCGGAGGAGCATAGAAAAGAAGAAAGCTAGATGTGCTCCTTGGGAGAACCCAGTCCAGATGCAGGTATCACTGCTTCTGGAGCAGGGCATATGGAGAATATGTGATCTCTCATGCCCTTCTGACTGCTGATTAAAAGTGATAACAGACTGATTTAGCATCATGCAATTACATTTAAGCTTAATTAAACGGTGCTAAATCCATTAAAATACTCTGCATTGTGGGGAACAGATGAGTTTTATGGGTCCAGGTTGCCAAATATAGGAAGCAAATTGCCTCTGGTGTCCAAGTTATTGTGTGTTATACCATCTCCAAGGTAACAGTGGCAGTTGCAGAGCATATTTTCATGTTTTAATTAAAAATAAAAACTGCCCAGCTTGGGATGTTCTGTTCACTGTGGGGAAGCCCATCCAGAAGAGCCACTCATATTTGCCTTGTAGGAATAAGTCAAAACCAAGTCTTAAGAGAAAGACCCTGTAGGGTGCTACCTCCTGCTGACAGGATTGTAGAGGAGGAATTAGGAGACCTGGATTCAGGTTCTGACCACTTCAGGGTTGTGGGGCTTTGTGGGTATCCCTCATCTCTTTGGTATTCTTCATCAACCTTGACCTGCTACCATTTGGAACCTCTTTCAGCCTGATGTTCACTTTCACCACCAAAATGCCCTAAGGAGTATCATCTGTCATTCCTTTCCTCCAACCCAAGAGTTTCCCAATGAAAAGTCTTCCAGGTATTAAAACTGAAATACTAAGACTTTTGGGACACCCTGCATAGCACTGTGGAGATTTCAAAAGCATTTGCTTTGCAGCACCTCTGTGAAGTGGACAGAGCAAATATAGTGAACCCTACTTTACAGATGAGAACTATGAGGTTTAATTATTTAATTACAATAGGATAAAATTACTTAGAGTTACATAAATAGCAAGCCAGATCCTGGATTTGCAAACACATCTCCTAACTCCAAGTCCAGAATGCTTTTGTGGAAACTAGGACACCTACTAATAATCACTGGCTGAACTAAAAAATCACCTAGTTAAAATACATAGAAAAAAGCTCAGTTTATTTTTCTATATTCTATTGACTTTCCCTAGAGTTTAGAGTTCACCAGATAAACTGTAAGCTTCTTGGGGACCAAGATTATGCCTCATATTTCTGTATACACCACTGAATGTAGCAAAGGATTAAATCCAGAATAGATTTATGTTATATCAATGAACACGGTGCCTGGCACATAATAGGTGCTTAATACATGCTTACTGACTGAATGACTGACTGATTAAAAGTAGCCAACTGGTTGCTTGATTCTACCAGGTTTCTCTAAGGTATTAAAAGGTGATCTCAGTCATCCAACTAGTATTTATGGGATTGTGAAACACCATCCTTGCTACATGCCTTCAAGGAGTTTGTAATCTAGGTGGGGAATCAGACACATAGTCATTAAGACAGGTACTGATAAACATACTCCTCAAAGGTGCTATTGGTACAGAGATTAGCCCTTTAACTACAACAATCTGATCTGGCATTATTATAGGTAACTCTTGCTTGATACTTCTACCTTGTCTATACAAGCTGTTCTCATGTATTTGTTTTATCTCTCTAACTAGATTAAAAAATCCTTGAAGGTAGAGACCAGAGATGGTATCTGCTATTTCTCATTCCCACAATGGAATGTGTAACAGGAGTAGGGAACCTGTGGCCTTGAGGCCACATGTGGCCCCACTAGGTCCTCAAATGTGGCCCTCTGACTGAATCCAAGCTTCACAGAACAAATCACAAAGCCTCTTCTGGCGACAGCATCTCATAGGATACTATGTGCCCAGAGGCACTCGATAATATCGACATAGGTACATACCAAACACCCAGCCCTGACCTGGCTTTGGCGAGGATGTTACAAAGCTAAAACCACCTCGTCTCTTCCCTCAGGGAAAGGAATCAGGTGATTTTCCAATTCCACTGTAGAAAGCACATGGGCCAAAAAGGAGTTAGTTCATTTTAAAAGGCATCATCACCCAGCGAATCACATCAGTTGTCCAAGTGCAGGCTAAGAAAATATTATCATTAGAAATACGTAACCCCTCATATTCTTGGAGTGGAGAGTAGTAAATAAGTAGTATAAATCTATAACCATACAATCAATTGTAAGGATTCTCTCATTGGCATGGTCATACAACTCACTGATATGCTACAGGACTCTCCATCACGTTCAGCTTCAATCTCCACATTTCCAAGGTGCAGGATAGAAGCAACTATCTTAAAAATATTCATCTGATGGGATTCTCTCACTCCTAAAAGGTAAAGGAAAAGGAATCAATTATTCCCAATTTCAATGGCAGGAAGGAAAGTGAGATTTAGCTGTTTAAAGTATGTGTGTGTGTGTGTGTGTTTGATTTTCGTTCAGAGCCAGCAATTTTACAGACAATCTAGAGGACCCCCAACAAGTAATCACCATTCAAAGGAATAGTACTGAGGGTGAAAGGAGTTCCTGGGCTGAACTATTAAATCCTTACCCCAAACCACCTGGGTCAGACTGGCTAGGTCAGGGTAGTTATAACTTGTTTGGCAGCAAAGTATAGATGGCCATCATGCAGACTCATCTTGGACTTCATTTCCAGCAGACGTTTTAAGGACATTTTTATGGTTCCATAAGGAGAGGTAATTTATCTGTAATAATCGTTCTCCAAATATAATCTCCTGCAAACATCTGTGACACATCTAAAGGGCTATCAAGGGAAAGTAAGGAAGACTCTTCAGGGGATTGCTATGATAAGGACTGTGATGGCAAGCCAGTTGTCAGCCCACTTGCACCCCCCTTCACAGACTCTTTCTTGCTAAACCATAGCTATCAGAAACATGCCTTAAACATAGCTCATACACACCTTTCCATGAATCTCTATGATTACAAATATACACAGTCAAATTTCAATTTTCCAGGAGAATGCAGAGCCACTAGATATGAATAATGAAGAAAAAACACATTTGTAGTTTTTATAATGGGATATTTTTTTAAGGCACTAAAGCCCATGCTTTACTTAAGCTAATAGGAAAGTGAGTTTGTATTCCCTGCATGTAGGCTGGGAGACAAGAAGAAGCCAGCTTGTATTGAAAAAAGTGTCACAGATCATTCAGAAAGTAAATAATGCACACCTACCCACAAAAGCAATCACAATCTAGTTTTGATTAACACCGACAGCCCCTTCCCCCAACTTTCATCCCTCAAATGACTCAGGGACCAAATGCATATGACAAACATAGTGACTCAACCAACTGGTCAAAGGAAAGCAAGGTAAAGCACCACTATGTCTGGTTAGGGGCTGGTGCTTTAGAATAGGGCATGAAGATAAGTGTGCCCCCCTACCTCCTACCCCACCCCAGGAAGAAAAGCCCTGGCTTATGTTTACTTGTAAAACAAAACTTAGAACATCCTTGCTCATAGTAGGTCTTGTATGTATCCCCAGTTTGCCTAAAGTAGCAGGGGAGAGGAGGCCATAGGGCTTGAGAATATTCATTCAACTGGGGCCTATCAATGTTTTCTCTTTTCTTTCCCTCTTAATTCATTGTCAAGTAAGTACTCACTGCTAAGGTGACCTGACTGCTTTACTGAGGTTGTCTCAGAAAGACTGAAATGGGATTATGAGCCAACAACGTGGTATCACTGCTAAAAACAAATTCAGGCTGCATTAGGAATAGTAGATTATTCCATTTACAGGAAGCAAAAACCCCACAGCTCTGCACCGATCAGGACAAGTTGGAGTTACATATCTAGCTCTGGGAGCAACATTTTAAGAGGGACATAGAGAGATAAGAAAGTTTCTGAGAAGAGTGACTAGGATGGTGATGAGGGGCCTGGAAACCAGGTCATATAATATTTTTAAAGGAAGTTGGGATATTTGCTTTAAGAAAGCAAAATTAGGTGAGGAACTGATAGCTGTCTTTGTATAGTTAAAAGGCTTCAATGCAGAAGAAGAGGCTTATATATTCTGATGTGGCCCCAAAGAATATAACCAGGGCCAATAGATGAAGGTATATAGGAATGAAGATTTTGATTCAAACTAAGAATGTTTAAACAACTATGCTGGTTCAAAAATGGAATAGGTTTCTTTTCCTTTTTCTTTTAGGAGGCTATCATGGTTAAGTGACTTGCCCAGGGTCACAAAACTAGTAAGTGTCTGAGGCCTGATTTGAACTCAGGTCCTCCTGACTCCAGGGCTGGTTCCCTATCCACCACACCACCCAGCTGCCCCAAATAGATTTCTTTTTAATGTAGTGTAACTTTCCTGGAGATAGTCACCCAGGCTCCACTGGCACCTTTGCCAGAGGATGGTAGAGATTCTTTTACTGGCTGAAAAACAGGATTATATGACATTGCAGGCCTAGGATCATATGATTTTATGATCTCTAAAGTTCTCTTGGATGTAGAAGCCCATAACAAAATCCTTAGGTAAAAAAAAGAAAAGGAATAAGAAATTGGGCATATTCAATATACTGCAAGAGTCTCCTGACTCTTGTATGTATACCTTCTTCACTGGTACAGATCTCAATCCAACTGCCCTTTCTCATTTTATGGGATTCTTGCCCATCACTTTATGATCATCTTCCCTACAAGATCTACCCAGTGACCTGAAGCCTGTGCTTTGATTCTTTCATTTTACAGTGTACAGTTCGGAGGTATGTGAAAAGAGAGGCTCACCAAAGAACGGTCACCTATGGGGTGTCCCTAGAGTCTTAGTACAGTTTTAAGCCATCAAAGCTAAGAAATGCACTAACATTTTGGTATATACATATATGTATATAAAATATTTGTATATGTAACTGGAAATTGCAGGGATGCCCATTAATTGGGGAATGGCTGAACAAGTTGTGGTGTATGATTGTGATAGAATACTACTGTGCTATAAGAAATGATGAGCAGGTTGATTTTAGAAAAATATAGAAAGACTTGAATAAAATAATGAAGAGTAAAATGAGCAGAACCAAGAGAATATTATATACAACAACAGCAATATTGTTTTTGTTCGTTTGTTTTAGCAATATTGTTTTAAGAACAACTTCAAGCAAATAATTTATTTTGTCTATTATAAATACCCAAATCAACTATAAAGGACATATGAAGTCACAATCTGCATCCAGAGAAAGAACTGATAAATAGAAGTACGTGTGGAATAATTTTACCTATGTGTGTGTGTGTTTGCATGTATGTGTATTTATGCCTAATGGTAGACATCTCTAGGGCAGGGGAGGGGGAGGAGAAAAGAAACAAATTTATATGATAATTTTGTTCTATATTTGAAGGGAATAGCAAGTTGTGCATAGTAGCTTGTTTTATTCCATAAATTAAAAATAAAAAAAGTTTTTTGATATGTCCAACATTTTAGTTACTATTTGCTTAGGTCTATCAGCAAGAGCCCAATTCTAAAGCTCTATAGATTTATCATCTTTCAGAGAATGATGCCTCCCCAAGTAATGGCTCATACTTTCTGCTCAGCAGGACTGCTACAAAGACAATTTTTAAAGGCCTTGTGTCTTTCCTTATGAGCAGAAGCTAATGCTAGGGGCCAGTCATGTTGTGTGCATTCATACCCCTGCGAGGTATGCCTTTCTCCCTGTATCCCTTGAATAAAAGGGCACTAGAGGGGAGGCCTGGCGTGGTGGTTGTGGGAAATGCAGAAGGGGACATGCAGGAAGGAGAACAAGTTAAATCTATACGCTAGCTACTGGGAAAACTGAACAGTATCTGCTGACTTCAGCAGCTGAGATCTCAATTTTCCTTTCTCCTTACACAGGAATCTGCCTGCTGTGCAATATGCAGACCTAATTGCAAGCTAAAAAATGCCACCCTGGGTTAGGCATGTGGACCAGCAATCCAAACCATCATGCTTTCTTCAACAACTACATTTTTGGGGCTATACATGAATAGTTTCTTACCTTCCAAAGTTCAGAAATACATTTAAACATCCTCAACTTTCCTACTGGGGATCAACTACGGACAAATTTAATTGAAGCTCTTCACAAATCCCTCCCCCCACTTTGGCCAAGGCAACTTCTTGGTTGTAGGAGATTTCCAGAAGTACTTTTGTTCCCATCTAAGTGAAAGTTTGTCCTCTCTTTTAATTACAATAAAATTGAATCATAATGAAGATTGCTTTCATGACTGTAAATTAGGAATTTAAAAGCGACAGCAATAACAGAGTAGGATATCATCCCCTGGCCCTCACAGAACTGCACATGGAGCTGGAAAGAAGAATTGAGGACCATGTTCTAGAAACATCTATCTGACAAGGTCAAGAGGAAGCCTGTCAGAGCAATAAAGGTTCAATAAGAATGAGTAACGGAATTTTAAAGTTAGAAAAGGGGTGAGGCCAAGATGGCAGTTGAAAAGCAGGGACTAGCATGAGCTCCCCGCCGAGTCCCTCCAAAAACCTATAAAAATGGCTCTGAACCAATTCTAGAACTGCAGAACCCACAAAAGAGCAGAGGGAAGCAGGACTCCAGCCCAGGACAGCCTGGATGGTCTCTGGGTGAGGTCTATCCAGCACGGAGCTGGGAGCGGAGGGGAGGCGAGCAGAGCCCAGCATGGGTGGCGTGGACCAACCAGACCAGGGGCCAGGTGGAGCAGGCCCTAGCACCCTGAATCAGTGAGCTGCAGCAGATACCAGACTTCTCAACCCACAAACACCAAAGACAACAGAGAAGGTTAGTGGGAAAAGCTGTGGGAGTAGAAGGAGTTCACACTTGGGCTATGGCCCAGGGGCAGTGGAGGTGAGGCAGCTACAGAACTACAGCTGCAGTTGCTTCCAGCCCCAGGCCCACCTGGTGGGAGGAATTAAGTGGCAGATCAGAACAGGAGTGAAGAGCCTGCTGAAGATCTAAGTCCAGTCCGGGCTGGGGGTTCTTGGGGAAGGAGGAGTGCTGGTGTGGCAGAGCTGGCACATCCCCCCAGGCATGGAACATAGTTCTCTTAACTCTGCAAGCAGTCATACCCCACTGAAAAACTCAAGGGTCAGGTTAGTTGGTTGGGAATGTGGCCAGGCAGCGAAAATGCACCCAGATTCAGTCTCAGACTTTGGAATATTTGGTGACAAAGAAGACCAAAACATACAGCCAGAAGAAGTCAACAAAGTCATAAAGCCTACAACAAAAGCCTCCAAGAAAAACATGAACTGATCTCAGGCCGTGGAAGAGCTCAAAAAGGATTTGGAAAAGCAAGTTAGAGAAGTAGAGGAAAAATTGGGAAGAGAAATAAGAAGGATGTGAGAAAACCATGAAAAACAAGTCAATGACTTGCTAAAGGAGACCCCAAAAAATGCTGAAAAATACACTGAAGAAAACAACACCTTAAAAAATAGACTAACTCAAATGGCAAAAGAGCTCCAAAAAGCTAATGAGGAGAAGAATGCCTTGAAAGGCAGAATTAGCCAAATGGAAAACGAGGTCCAAAAGACCACTGAAGAAAATTAGATTGGAGCAAGTGGAAGATAGTGACTTGATGAGAAATCAAGATATTATGAAACAGAACCAAAGGAATGAAAAAATGGAAGACAATGTGAAATATCTCACTGGAAAAACCACTGACCTGGAAAATAGATCCAGGAGAGATAATTTAAAAATTATTGGACTACCTGAAAGCCATGATCAAAAAAAGAGCCTAGATATCATCTTTCAAGAAATTATCAAGGAGAACTGCCCTGAGATTCTAGAGCCACAGGGCAAAATAGAAATTGAAAGAATCCACAGATCGCCTCCTGAAAAAGATCCCAAAAAGAAATCTCCTGGGAATATTGTCACCAAATTCCAGAGCTCCCAGATCAAGGAGAAAATACTGCAAGCAGCCAAAAAGAAACAATTTGAGTATTGTGGAAACACAATCAGAATAACCAAAGATCTGGCAGCTTCTACATTAAGAGATAGAAGGAATACGATATTCCGGAGGTCAACGGAGCTAGGATTAAAACCAAAAATCACCTACCCAGCAAAACTGAGTATCATGCTCCAAGGCAAAATATGGACTTTCAATAAAATAGAGGACTTTCAAGCTTTCTCAGTGAAAACACCAGAGCTGAATAGAAAATTTGACTTTCAAACACAAGAATCAAGAGAAGCATGAAAAGGTAATCAAGAAAAAGAAATTGCAAGGGACTTACTAAAGTGGAACTGTTTTGTTTAGATTCCTACATGGAAAGATGATGTGTATGATTCATGAGACCTCAGTATTAGGGTAGCTGAAGGGAATAGTCATATATATATATATTTATGTATATATATATGTATATGTGAGTATGTATGTATATATATATACATATATATATATATATATATATATAGAGAGAGAGAGAGAGAGAGAGAGAGAGAGAGAGAGGGAGGGCACAGGGTCAGTTGAAGATGAAGGGAACATATCTAAAAGAAATAAAATAAAATTAAGGGATGAGAGAGGAATATATTGAGAGAGGGAAATAGGGAGAGAGAGAATGGGGTAAATTATCTCGCATAAAAATGGCAAGAAAAAGCAGTTCTGTAGGACGGGAAGAGAAGGCAGGTGAGAGGGAATGAGTGAATCTTGCTCTCATCAAATTTGACCTGAGGAGGGAATACCATACATACTCAATTGGGTAACTTACCCCACAGGATAAAAGGAGGAAGAAGAAGATAAGAAAAGGGGGGAATGATAGAAGGGAGGACAGATGGGGGTGTAGGTAATCAAAAACAAACACTTTTGAAAGGGGATAGGGTCAAGGGAGAAAATTCAATAAAGGGGGATAGGTTAGGAAGGAGCAAAATATAGTTAGTCTTTCACAACATGAGTATTGCGGAAGTGTTATACATGGTATGCATTTGGCCTATGTTGAATTGCTGGACTTCTTAGGGAGGGTGGATGGGAAGGGAAGAGGGGAGAGAATTTGGAACTCAAAGTTTTAAAAACAGATATTCAAAAACAACAAAAAAAAGTTTTTGCATGCAACTAGAAAATAAGATACACAGGCAATGGGGTGTAGAAATTTATCTTGCCCTACAAGAAAGAAAGGGAAAAGGGTTTGGTGGGTAGTGGGGGTGACAGAAGGGAGAGCTGACTGGGGAACAGGGCAACGAGAATACATGCCATCTTGGAGTGGGGGGGAGGGTAGAAATGGTGAGAAAATTCGTAATTTAAACTCTTGTGAAAATCAATGCTGAAAACTAAATATATTAAATAAAAAAAATGTGGAAAAATTAAAAAAAAATAAAGTTAGAAAAGGCCCTAGTGTTCATTTTTAGGAGGTAGCCTGGAGTAATGGATAGACAGAGTGCTGAAAGTGGAGTCAGGGAAGACTGACTCTCAATCTTGCTTCTGAAATTTACTCTTCATGTTTCCCTGGGCAAGTCATTTACTTCTCTGGGCCTCAGTTTCCTCATCTGTAAAATGAGGATAATAATAATGCCTCACATGATTGTTCTGAGAATCAAGTGGGATAACATATGTAAAGTACTATAAAATGTTAGCTATTATAACTATTATGACTATAATCATACAGTCTTTGGAGAAGGAAATGGCAAACTGTTCCAATATCTTTGCCAAGAAACCCCCAGAAGGCATCAAGGAGAGTCAGACATGATTGAAATGACTCAACAACAACAAATACAGTCCAACCTCCTTGTTTTATATAAGAGGAATCTGTGGGCCAGAAAAGGGAAATCACTTGTGAATGGCAAAGCTAGGAGAAGGATAAGGAGATCCACGATCTTAGGCTTCGAATAGCTGAAGAACTGGCCTGTGGAAGAGGTGTTAGAACTCGACTGTTTGACTCCAAAAGGCAGAACAAGGACCAATGGGTGGAAGTTCCAGAGAGGCTGATTTTTGTTCGACATGCAGAAAAGCATTTAAACAATCAGAGGGGCATGCCAACAGTGAAACAAAGCCGATTCATGAAGGACACGAGGGAGCTCTCCATCACTGAGGAGCACTGAAAAGGGGACTGGATGACAATCTGTTAAGAGCTATTCCAAGAGGATTTCCTTCACCTTCCTAGTTGAAAGGCTGGACGTGATAAACTCTAAAGGTCTCTACCATCTCAAAGATTCTCTGTGATACTAAATTCTGGGCCTCCCCAGAACCAGTTCAAGGTTTTTTCCACTATGCTGCTTCCAAATCAATGCCTTGATGGCAAGAGGCAGAATGTCAATCAATCTCACTGAACATTTGTTTTATACTTCAGGGAATGAGAAGCTAATGTTTCCGAGTGACTACAAGAATCCCTGAACTTTGCTATGTCTGTAAGTAGAGGTTGCATTCTAGAAACCCTAGAATCCTAGCTGTGGAACCCTAGCACCCTTTCAAAACTAGTGAAAGGAAAGAAACATCCCCTCCCCCAAGATTTTCTCCCCAAAGATGTTTTATAAGATACTCCCTCCCTTTAATACTCCTGGTTCTTCTCTCCCCCCCCCAAAAAAAAACCTTACCAAGAAGAGTGAAGGCCTGTCTGGTTTTCTCAAAATCTTCTGCATCATCCACACCTTCAATAGATGTGTCTCTTCCTTGAGAAACATAGAAAAAGTCCTCGGCACATGCTGTTGGGGGGAGGGGAGGAGAGAAAATACAAAAGCTATGTCAGGAAAATGTCATTCTCACATGCAGTGTCATGTTACAGCCCAACAGGATCTCTCCCCTTTTTACATCTTACTCCAAGAATTTTATTTACATTACTAGCAGGCACAAGAGTCACAAAGTTCAGATGACTTCTGATTCACACACATTGAAAGAATGGGGAGAGGGCTAGACAAAATAGCAAATAACATTTTATACTGATCAGAAGTAGTCCTTTAAGCAAATATGATCCATGAAGATATGGATTATGACAAAAAATAAGACTGTGACTTTTCTCTTTACACAAGTCAGAAATGATCATGATGATGTTTTATTCTTATTTTTATATTTGACCAAATTCAGAGAGAAACGGCCCTGAGATGAGTTATTTTTTCCTATTTTTTACGTTTAATATCTGTCAGGCTTTTGCACAGGTAGGTAAAATGACTGATTTTTGTAAATGAAATTATTGGGATCTTGGTTCATTTTCTATAGACTCAGAAGCATCTCTGGGGAAAACTTCAACAGCAGGAAGAATGCTGGGAATGGTGCGCACTTCCTTCTATCCCAATATGGTTTTTATTTCTTCTCCTAGGTCTTTGAAATTTTTTCATTTTATATAATTGGAGATTAAATGTATTCAGTATAACATCTTTTAAGCACATTCCTCTTATGTTTTTATGGATCAATATGGATAGCTGTAGGTAAAGTTTCATCTGTAACCATACTTTTGTTCCAATAGAGACCATTTAGAGAAATCACAAGAATATTTTAGGGTCTGTATTTATAGCATGAGAAATTTCTCTGTTTATGAAAGATAATGATTTGAATACATAATTCTGGCCTCCTTATTATATTTTTCTAAGTATCAATAGGGCAGCTAGGTGGCACAGTGGATAGAGTACCAGGCCTGGAATCAGGAAGATCCAAGTTCAAATCTAGCCTCAGACACTTACTAGCTATGTAACCCTGAATAAGCCACTTGGCCTGTTGGCCTCAGTTTCCTCAACTGTAAAATGAGCTGGAGAAGGAAGTGGCAAACCACTTCAATATCTTTGCCAAGAAAACCCTAAGTAGGGTCACAGAGAGTCAGACATGATTGAAATGACTCAATAAGAAGTATCAATAGGTTCTATATTTCTGCAATATGAAGTCAAATACTGCATAGTTTCTACCATTTCCCTGATTAACAAGTCCAGGCTGCCAAAGGATAACCTTTCTTCATTTCTGGTGGCAGTGACCTGGTGACGAACTGCCATCTTAAATCCCCTTTTCCATACACAAACATTCATGACTCGGGAACATTTTCAGCATTTCTTTGTAGAAATATTGTTAACTGAGTTAATGTGGATGTTGCCCAAGGAAAAGTTTTTGTTTCCACTGTTTTATCTTAGCTGTTTCATAGGCTCCACCTGGAGATAAATCACCTTCAGGTACTTGTGACAAGTCCAATGACATGTACCTATTGTCAGCCTTTCACCACTTCTCAGTTAAGTGTTGGCCATTCCAAAAGGATTTTGGTAAGCGTTTAACCTGATTACCATGTGCTGAGGATGCCTAGAGCAGGGATTCTTAACCTTTTTTGAGTAATGGACTCCTTTGGCAATCCAATGAGGCCTAGGGAATCTGATAATATTTTTAAATGCATAAAATAAAAAAGGATTACAAAGGAAACAAATTTTTATTGAAATACAGGATCAAAAACATAGACCTTAGGTTAAAGATCCCTACTCTAGAGGCAGTGTTGTACAGTGGCTAGAGCGGTGGACTTGGAAGTCAAAAAGATCCCTCTGTTTCTTTGTCTCTGCTGATCTGTCTCTCTGTCTCTCTCTCTCTCTCTCTCTCTCTCTCTCTCTTTCTCTCTCTCTCTCTCCCTGCCTACCTCCCCCTCTCCTTTTCCTCCTCATATTCTTCCATCTTGGTTGTTCAGTCATTTTTCAGTCATGCCCAACTCTTTGTGACACCAGTTGGGGTTTTCTTGGCAAAGATACTAGAGTGATTTGCCATTTCCTCTTCCAGTTCATTTGGCAGATGAGAGACTGAGACAAACAGGGTTAAGTGACTTGCCCAGGGTCACACAGCTAGTTAGTGTATGAGACCATATTTGAACTCAGGAAGATGAGTCTTCTTGACTCCAGGCCCAGCACTCTATCCACTGTGCCACCCAGCTGCCCCATTTTCATTTTAGTGGCAGCTTTCTTAGTTACCAAGGTCTGTCACATTTCCTATACCTTATTTTGCCTAAAGATTAGAATATCACATCAATATATATCTTTATATATGTAGCTGCATATATTTCAAAGTAACAATAAATATTAATTAAATTATTATAATCCCATATCCATTTTCTTTATTGATGCATACAGGAATGCTATGATATCACTTAATGCTGTTGCACAACCCTTATCACAGAGAACTGAGAGGAATGAGAATCCTCTAAACAGAGAATGTTAGAGCTGAAGACTAGGAGAAGATGCTGCTGTTCTAGTTCTGTGAAACACTGCAGTATGGAGGTGCTACGTACCAGGATGGAAAAAGAAAAGCCACCATGATGTGGAGGAGTAACCAAAATAAGCTTCATCTTACCACATAATTTTGCCCTAAGTGGATTGCTGCAATCTCAAACAGTTTGTTTGGATCTGAGCCACATTAAGACCTTGGGGTGAAGGTCAGCTCCAAGTTTAAATTGCATATGCGTGGTTGGGGAAGAGAGTATCCCTTCCTGTCTGTTATGCTGTCCTAAATGGAATCTCCTGACACAGCCTTACCATGCAGATGCACCTTCTGCTCAACTGTCAATCAAATTCAATTAGGGGGTTGATTCAGAGGACTGATAAAGAACTTTCCTTGAGCCACTTGAGAATGGGAATAGGTATTACTGTTAGAGCTGCCATCAATAATGACAAACATTTATAGCGCTTTAAGGTTTGCTAGGGCAGCTAGATGGTGCAGTAGATGGAACAATGGGATCCGAAGTCACAAAGATTCATCTTCCTGAGTTCAAATCTGGCCTCAGACACTTACTAGCTGTAGGACCCTGGGCAAGTCACTTAACCCTGTTTGCCTCAGTTTCTTCATCTGTAAAATGAGCTGGAGAAGGAAATAGCAAACCACTCCAGTATCTTTGACAAGAAAACCCCAAATCTGGTCGTGAAAAGTTGGACACAACTGAAACAACTGAATGACAATTTAAAGTTTGCAAAGCAACATACATGTTTTCTCATTGGATCATCAGAACAACCCTGTGAGACAGGTGCTGTTATTATCCCCTCTTTGCTGATGAGGAAACTGAGGCACAGAAAGGTTAAGTGATTTGCCCAGTATCACAAAGCTAGTTAAGAATCTAAAGGTGGATCTGAATTCAGAATTTCCTGACTCCAAGGCTAATGGTCCATATGTCTCATCACCTAGCTGAAGACTTCTCTGGACCAGGGTATGGCAGTAACTCCTGGTGTGAGGCCTGAATGAGATCTTCTCACAGGATGCCTGTAGGCCACCTCTTGAACCTTGTACCCCTCCCCACAACAACTGTCCTATGACCACAGGCAATGAAATCAGGTCAAAATGATGACATTGTGTTACAAAGCTACTTGGGACTTTCTAGGAAAAGAAAAAGGAAAATGGAACTTAGGATATTTTCAAGCAGGGAGACAAATAGAACATTCTCCTGCCCTTCTAAAAGACAGTGGGATGGGGTGCCTAGCTTTGTGTGCTGTGTATTTAAGATGTTAAACAAGTGCACACACAAAAAGAGGAAAAGATGGAGAGAAAAGAAAGAGGATAAGGAAGGGAAGGAAGGGGACATGGAAGAGTGTGGGGGACAGGAAACAGAAGGAGGACAGGGGAAGGGAAGAGAAGGGAGCAGGGTGCTAAGGGATGCTTCTGCTACTACGTGTCTGAGATGGGTTTCAAACCCTTCAGATTCTAAGTCCAATGGCTCTATTCACTGTGCCACACTGCTAGTGAATGAGTTGTAGCCCAGGCTTCTATCTCTCTATGTGCTGTGTTTCAATGTCAGACTTAACATTTCATTCCATCCATCTCAAGTTGGAAAAAGAACAAGAGGAGATGGAAGGGGAAGAGAAGAAAAAGAGGATGGAGAAGGGAAGAGGGCAATGAAGAGAGAAGGAGGGGAAGGAAAGGAAAAAAAAAAGGGCATCTTTATATTCCAAATAAATATTCAGGATATTTAATGTTAAAGAATGTTCATTTTCTACATCTTTCTAAATTTGATACACACGTACAAATACATTTCATATTTGTTTTTGGAGGGGGGAAGGTGGGGCAATTGTGGTTAAGTGACTTGCCTAAGGTCACACAGCTCGCAACTGTGTCAAGTGTCTGAGGTCACATTTGAACTCAGGTCCTCCTGACTCCAGGGCTGGTGCTCTACTCACTGCGCCACCTAGCTGCCCCGAAATACATTTCATATTGAAGTTTTATATCAACAAGGAAAATGGTATCACACTGGCCCCACTGGATGTCAATTACTAAATACTTACAATGAATAAGAAACTATAATCCCTTTCAATAACTTCTTAAACTAACTGAATGTTAGTTTCTAATCTCAGAAAAATCTTTTCTTCTTCCCTCTCTCACAACCTCTTTCTTCAAGTTTCCAAATCTCATCACCTTTACCACCATCATATCTCTAGCACCTGCCCCTCTCCTTCCATTCACAAGGCCACCACCTTAATTCAGACCTTCTGCTCTTTATCTCCTTTATGTACACTGAACATTAAAGAGCAGGCACTTAATTTATGTTGATTTTTTTTTCTCCTCTCACTTGGACAATTGCAACAACCTTTTTAATTGGTCTTCTTTCCAGTGTCTCTTTTCTCCAATCCATCTTCCACACAGCAGGTAAAATAATCTTCCTAAATCACAAGTCTAAGCATGTCATTTCCTTCTTTGAGAACCCTCTGAAGCATGTTATTGCCCACAGGATGAAATCTAAACTCTTGAGCTTGACATTTTAAGCCTGTTACAATCTGTCTTCGGTCTTCCTTTGTAGGCTTGTATTCATTATTCCTTTTTATATATTCTAATGCTAGCCAAAGAGGCTCACTTGCTGTTCCCCAAAATATGTGCTCTATCTCCACTGCTGTGCCTTTGGAAAGCCTGCTCCCCATTTCTGAACTGTACCATTGCGCCCTTGAACCCCTGCTCTCCTTTAGGGCTCAGTTTAGGTGCCATTGCCTGGGACAAAACCTTTCCTGATCCCCTCAGCTGTCAGTACTCTCTCCCTCCTCCTCCTCCTCCAATTATTGGGCATATATTTACATCATGCATCCCCTTCTGCACCCCAATTTTTTGTTTTGTCTTTGTATGCTCAGGGATTAGCATACGTTTGTTGAATTAGATTAGAAATGGAGAATCTATGAAACGGTGAGCAGTGAGATAGCACCCATCATGTTTATAGGCTCAAAGGTTTATAGATTTGGAGCTGGAAGGGGCCTTGGAGGTCACTGAGTCCACTCCCCTCATTTTACAGATGAAACTAAGGGCCAGAAAAGTTAAATCACTTCCCCAGAGTTCCTCTGCTGCTAAGCATCTGAGGTGGGATTTAAACCCTTCAGATTGCAAGTCCAATGGCTCTGTCCACGCTGCTACTGACTGAGTTGCAGTGCAGGCTTCTATCTCTCTATGTGCTGTATTTCAATGCTGAACTTAACATTTCACTCCATCCACCTCAAAATGGAGACAAGAGAGGAGGACATGGCACAGTGAAAACCCATCCCTATGTTGGTAAGGGAAAATAAGATGATTGTACCCAATCCTCTCCTCACAATGGTGAGTCTTATCAGTGTTATTTTTGAAACTTAAGGACAGACAGTACATTTTATGAGGAGGAGAAAAGGATGCTCTAAAGGGATAAAGATTCTCACCTGACCCATCAGCAGTTACTTGTGGCTCCCAATCACACAGAGACATTAGTACTGCAGATTACCAAAGGGAGATGCCTGTAACCACATAGCCAATCTACTTGTAATGTCTTAGGAAAGCTTTATTGTCAGGGCACAAGAGCACAGCAAAGGATCCTCGTTTAGCTCCAAGATCCTCTTGGATGGCAAATCATAGTGCAGGAGTATGAGTTACTGATCAAATTCTATTGTTTTGGACTGTTTTGCCCAGAAGCCCAAAGATCTCTGCATGACTCCAAGGTACACATCATGAAAAAGTCATTTTTCCACATCAATACACTGCATAAGTGGAAAAGAATTAAGACAATTTGTTTCCTATTACTTTAAAGTTGTACTCGGGACAAAATGGTCCAATTATACCCAAAGTGGTATCGCTGCTGTTTGCTCATTTCATACAAAATCAGCCCTTCGGAATAATCTTTCCCTTTGTCACAAAAGTAAGGTTTCTCCCCACCACCACTTCCCTTGGATGGCAAGGAGTAGGGTATGAATTAAACTTTGTTTTTCTAATCGCTGTCTTCCAGTTAACTTGCAATGGTCCTACTGGGTAGAACTTGGTATCCTATTAGTATGTTGCCATCATTTGTTCAACAAGTACCTATTGATTACCCAGTCTCCTGGAGTAGAAGCTTTGGTGTCACCTATAATTCTTCTCCCTCACTTCTCAAAACTAATCAATCCACAAGTCCTGCTGATTACACCTCTGTAACACTTCTCATATCTGTCCTCTCTTCTATTCCCACTGACACTGCCCTGATACAGGCCCTCATTGGCAAACACCTGTTTAACTGAAATAGCTGCCTAACCAATCTTTCTACATCCACTCATTTACCTCCAACCTATTGTTCATGCCACTGTCAGAATAATCTTTCTTAAGCATTGATCTGGCCATGATATTCCTTCACCTACTGTGTAACACATGAACATCTTTCTCTAGCAACAAATGCTTTCCACAGCCTGGCACCATCCTGTTCTGTCACTTACTTCCACACATTCCACATGCTTGTCATACCAGACTCATCAATCAAGAAACATTTGTTAAATGTTCACTATGTTTCAAGCATTCACTAGATGTTGGGGAGACAGATTTATCAATAAGACTGTCCCAACTTTCAAGGAACATATGGGAGGAGGGGAGAATACATGTTCACAGATAAATAAATACATGACATGTACAAGATACACAGAGCATGATTTTGAGCAGTGGGATTAGCAACTAAGGAGAATCAGAAAAGGCCTTTTGAAGACGGACTTGATCTGATCCTTGAAAGGAGCTAAGAATTCCAAGAAGAGAAATGAGGAAGGAGAGTATGTCAGGAAGGGAGTGGGGGTGGGGGGCAGTCTGTGCAACAACATGAAGACAGAGGGTGAATGTTATGCATGAGCAGAAGCAAATGGGTCAGTATGGCTTGAGTGCAGAGTGTGTGATGAAGAGTAATATGTAACTAGCCTGGAAAGACAGATTGGAGCCAGACTATGAAGGTCCAATGGAGTAGTCTATATTTTATTGTAGAAGTAATAATAGGGAACCACCGAAGCTTTCTGAACAGAAAAGTGACATACTCAAGTCTGCTTCAGAAATAGTACGGTGGCTATGTGGAAGATGGATTTGAGAGAGGGGAAGACCAGATGGGTGCTTGCCCAAAAAAAATTACCACCCACCTACACAGAGTTATGATTCAAGGTCAACATTCCAAAAGCATAAACTTAATATAAAATGTAACTCCTAAGTCTTTTGGTCCCTCACACCTGACAGGTACCTTTTCTGTGATCACTAGCGAGTAGCTGGTCAGTAGTATTTGGAAGAACAAATTTTGGTCCCAGATTTTGAGAATCAAGTTTGTCACTCTGGCTCTTAACTGGAGGAAGCAAAACCTGAAAGGCTTCCCCAAACTGCTCCCTGAATGCTGACACCTCTGAAGTGTTAGCGTTCCACTTTTTTTTTTTGTCAAACACCCACAATGACTCATCTTGCGGCCAGGCCTAAAGAGACACTTTCTGTTGCTGATTCTTCTCCCCTGTCTGCCAGAGCATGGGGATCCAAAATAGCTCCATGCTGTTCAGGGTAGATCATATACCATTGTTGTCCCAGCTAAAGCTCACCCTTCTGTGGTTTCATTGCTCTAAAGCTGCCTTTTCTCTTCACTGCCACTGTTTGTTTTATGAATATGATTTTTGAGATTCACCGAGTTCTTAATAAAAGTCACAATTGACATGTATTCTCAGTCCTCCACTCTCCTTCCTCTTCCCCTCCTACCCTCTCTCTCTCCCGTGTGTGTGTGTGTGTGTGTGTGTGTGTGTGTGTGTGTGTGTGTTCAAAGCCTTCACAGTAACGGAATGCTCCTCCTGATGACCAGAATGTGATGTGTGCTACAAAGATTACTATGTTTTATATTGTACAGTGATTTCTGTTTTATGTAGCACTTTCCCATCACTTACATGATCCTCTCAATAGCTCTTTTCTTCAACAGCACGTAAGCTCTCTGAGAGCAGGAACTGATTAATTTTTGATTGTGTATTACCAGTGTCAAGCATAGTAATCTGTTAATAAATGCGCTCTGAATCACTGATAGGTAGGAAGGTTATTGTTATGCTCATCTTACAAATGAGGCAACCGAGGCTCTCAGAGTTCCCCAAGCTCAGAGGGACAGCGGATGAGACTTGTCCTATGAGATTGCAGAATCCTAGGTTTAGAGGTAGAACAACTTCAGAGACCATCTAACTCAGTCTCCTCTTTTTATGTTTTTTTCAGCTTTTAAACACTTATTTTCTCTTCTTCTCCTCCAAGAAAAAAAAGAAAAAAACCACTACTAATAATATGCACAGTCAAGTAAAACAAATTCTTACACAGACCATGGCCAAAAAGATATGTCTCAATCTATAACACCTCTCCGTCAGTAGCTGGATAGAATTCTCCTAATCCCCTTATTTTACAGAAAAGAAAATCAAGGTCTAGAAAATGAAGGTCCAAGGTCACAGAGGTAACAAGGATTACATTGGAAACCAGGTCCTCCAACTCCAGAATCAGCACTCTTTCCATCATACCTTTCTGATAGGCTGGAAATCTTGACTTGGTAGTAGACTGAGATGTGAAAAGTGCTATCAGCATAATGCCACCATAGAAGCCACTTGGAGTTCCTGTTTCCCAATATACAACAGGGCTACTTACTGAGTGCAAGCTCTTTAAACTCTGGAAGGCTGGCTGAGGCACAGAGCTGATAGAAGATATGGTAATTCCTTTCTTCATCTGCCTGAAGGAGGAAAAAGAAACAAAGTTAAGCTGTTTTAGGGGCAGCCACCACCAAGACTCTTCCTTTACCTATGTTCTATAGCACATCAAATGGTGAGGGCAGTCTCCTTCACCTCCTATTCCACCATTCTCCCATATTCCACTTTCATACCCAAGTGGTCCATTCTCCATCAAGGACCCATCTTTCATCTGTGACCTGTTGAAATGACTCTCTGCATGAAATGAATTTGATTCTCAGCTCTAAATAGCTCAACACTGCTGTTTAATAAAAGATCGTGTTAATCAGCATGACAAATTCTTATTTTGTATCTACCACATGCAAGATATTGTGTACAAAATGGCATAAGGCATAAGACTCTGCCCACTGCCCTCAAATAGCTTGTACTTGGCTGGAGAAAGAAAAGTTATTATGTGAGAAAAGCCAAATGAAAAGCTTATAGGATTTCAATGGAGACAAAGATCATTTGGGGCCTGGGTAATCAGAGAAAACTTAATGGAGTTAGTGGAACTGGAGATGACTAAAGGGTAGGTAGGATTTAGAGAGATGAAACAGAGAGCTAAGGGTCTTCCAGAGAAGAATGACATGAAGAGCAGTCCAGCTGCCATAAGGAACCGCAGATGTTTAGGCAATAAGGCAGTCAATTTGGCCAAAGTGAAAACAGGACTGCATTCATTTCCTCAAGTTCCTCACCCTTGACTTTGTTATCATCATCTTGTAACCTAGTTCAAAAAACCACAACTTGACTCACATTGCTTTCCCGGGTACCAATTCTTTGATTCTTTAATTGCTCAACCTAACCCTAACCCCCACCCCTACTCCAGCCTCATCACAGTTGACCTTTCTGCAGATTTTGACACTGTTGACTGATTCTTCCTGCATGTTCTCTCTTCCATTGGCTTGTCTGATACTGCTTTATATGGGTTTTTCCTTTGCCTATCAGATTGCTGCTTCTCAGTGTCCTTTGTTCAACCATTACCTATCTATCCCCAAGCAACGTCCTGGACTGCTTTCTTTTTCTATACTTTCTCATCTGCTTGCATGGGCTCAAATACCACCTCTGAGCAGAAGACTCACGAACCTATATACCCAGCTCTTGCCTCCTTCCTGGATTTTAATGCAGATCATTAATTGCCTGCTGAACATCTCTTGGATGCTGGTATCTCATCATCTACTCTTCAGCCAAACTTTCCTATTTCTGCCAAGGACACAAGCATCCTCCTAATGACTCAGATTCATAACTTCAGAATTATCTTCTCTTCCCTCTTGCCTCACATTAGATTGAGTTCCTTGAGGGAGGGGATTGTCTTTTGCCTCCTTCTGTATTCCCAGTGCTTACCACAATGACTGGCACAAGGTAGAAGCTTAATAAATGTTCATTGACTGACTGACCTTCAATCTCCATATATCCAATCTCCTCCAAGCCCTGTGAATTCTTCCCCTTCACAACACTCTTCAACACTCTCCTTTTTCTCTACTACTCTAATCCAGGTCCTCATCACCTCTTTCCTGGACTGTTACAGGAGCCTCCTAATGGGTTTCCCTGTTTTTAATCTCTTTTCTTACTTCATTCTGCATACAGCCAGGAAAAGAAGCTTTCTAATGCACAGGTCATATCTCTACGCAAATACTTGGAGTATTTCTTCATTGCCAATAGGATAAAAGGCAAACTCCTCAGCCTGTTTGTTGAGGTCCTCCACAACTGGCTCCAAACTAACCTTCAAGTCCTTATTTCATACTGTTCTCCTCAAATCTAGATTTCAGCCAAATGGGGTACTAGTTATTTTCCAAAACTCAATAGGCCTTCTCTGTTAATTTCCAGAAATCATGGATGTTCTGTGCTTGGAATACAATGCCTCCTCCCTTCTGCCTCTCAGAATCTGTGTCTTCTTTCAAGGCTAAGCTCAGGTGCCACTTTCTAGGTGAAGTGCTCTCTGACACCTCCAGTTGTTACAGCATTGTATCCCTAATTTTCGTTGTATATCCCTATCTGTTATCCATCCCATTCCAACGTAGGCTTCTTTAAAGAAGGGACTGTTTGTTTTTTGTCTTTGCACCCAAATGGCCTTGCCCGTCAATGCTGCAGAATGGAATGCTCATTCCGTACAAAACACTGAAATAAATCAATTACTTTCCTGCACTGGTAGACAAAAGTAGTGGGGTGGTCAACCTAAGACAGAATTAGAATTAGAACAAAAACAAAAAGGCTTCTTTTAAAATTCACTAGACATTGTTAGGCATCAGTATGAAGTAAGACACCAGAGAAAAGTCAAATAGATAACCTCTTTTTTTATTGGAAGCAATTGAGATTAAGTGACTTGCCTAGGGTCACAGAGCTAAGTATGTGAGGTCAGATTTGAAGTTGGGTCCTGCTGACTCCAGGGCTAATGCTCTATCCACTGTGCCACCTAGCTGCCCTCATAATCTCTTTAAAGAAGGCAAGAAAACTTTTGGAACATCAAGAACTCAGGAAGAAAGCTAACCTAGGAAGCTTTGAGGAGGATGTAGAGTTCAGATTAGCCAGAATATTATCATTTTAAAGTGACTGGCCATGGATATAGTTAGTTGGAAGACGGGAATCAAAGGTAAAAAGGTTAATCAGGCAGACTCAAGAAGACCTGAATTTGAATCCTGCCTCAGACACTCACTGGCTACGTGACCCTAGTCAAGTTACTTAACATCTCTCAGTCTCAGTTTCCTCTTCTATTAAATGGAGAAAATAACACCTGCCTTACCAGGTTGTTGTTAGAATAAAATGAAATTTATATGTGTGTATGTACATATGTATATGTATATATGCATGTATGTACATATATGTGGGCATGTGATTTATATATAGAGGTGCATATAATAAATACAATACACATGTAATATATGTGTATATATGTGCATATATACACATATCCATATATGTATATATAAATATGCTTTGCAAACCTCAAAGTACTACAAAATTCTAGTGATGAGGATGAGGATTACAAATCCTATATACCAATTTTAGGGAATAATAAGCAATTTAAAAAATTTTTTATTTTCCACACCTAGATAAAAATGACTAAGCTATACCTGTTTAACCCCAACCCTTCGGACAGCTGTTTTCCTGCCTGGCCATGCTCCATACCAGCTCTCTGCCATGCTTTGCCTGTTATCTCTCCTACTTCAGAAGGATTTTCTCACCTCTCAGTCAAGCTCCATTGCATAGCTAGACCTCCCCCCAAACCTTAAAACAGTCCCTTGGGAAAGCTGTCCCACTTCTCACTCATTTTCCTCCCCAAGTTCTACTCTTGACTATAGAACCAAACATCTAGAGCCAGAAGGTACCGGTCCAATGGCCACATTTTATAGAGGGGGCAAATTGAGAGCAAGAGGAGTTAAGTAATGATGACAATAATCACAGCTAACACTTACATAGCACCTACTATGTGCCAGGCACTGTGCTGATTGCTTTGCAATTATCTTACTTCATCTTCCCAACAACCCTGGGAAATAGGTGCTATTATTACCCCCACTTTACAGATGAGAAAACTAAGGTTAAACAGAGATCAAGAGGCTTGCCCAGGGTCACGGAGGTAGTAAACATTAGAAGTGTGAGCTGAACTCAGGTGTTCTGACTTCAGATCCAGCTCTCTTTTCATTATATCATGCTACTTCCCGACCCAAGACCTGAGCTGATTGATTGTTTCCCTAACGGCTCTCTCTGCTGCCTGCAAATGCCAGGATGCGTTTGCATCAGAACAGAATATATGGAAAATTAACACATCCTTCAGTCTGTATATTTTATTAGGACAAATACTTGAGTATAGAATAAAAATTACCTCACACCTGAAAGGACCTCAGAAATAATCTAGTCCAAGCTTCTCCTTTTGCAGATGAAGAAATTGAAGTCTAGAGAGTAGAAGCAATTTGCTTTAGGAATCCACGTGGCTGAGCTGGGACTTGAATTCAGGTCCCGTGACTCAATGTCTAGCACCACAAGTTCAGTGCTCTTTCTACCGTGCCATAAGAGAAAAGAAGGGAAACAGGAGGCTGGAGCACAGCACATAATAATCACTTGAAAGCCTGCATTAAGTGCACACTGCTGACAAGTGTGCCATGGACGCTGCTGGGAAATGAAACCCAAACACATGAGGGAACTGGCTGCCAACTCTATGTCTGAGGTATGTTGGGCAAAAGCCCAAGGAAGAACAGGATCTTTGAGGTCCTTCATCTGGTTGCCTGAGCCCCAGCATATTCTTCATCTAGAAGAGCTAGAAGTTTATGGGCCACACCGGGGGTTCTAGGAACAGCCCAGTCTGAAGTTCCAGCTGGATCTCCACTACCAGAAGCAGATTCCCAGACCACTGGCACCCATCATGTGCCAGGCTGGCACAGGTGCCAAAGACCTCCATCCTCCAAGCACTGGATACCTGATTGCTAAAAGCTCCACACAAAAAACTCAGAAAAGAGGTATTAAAAATAAATCCAGCATCCCAAATCTAAGGCATTCTGTGAGGAAAGGGGAAAAGACTAGTTTTGGAGGTGGGAAGGGATGGGAGGAAATTGTTTATGGAAAAAATGAAGAGGGTAAAAATTTAATTTACTTTTCTATTTTTTTCCAGGGAATAATGAGAATAAAAAGCAAGAACTTAGGGGAAAAAGTATTGGATTCACATTTCCCAGGGCCTCACATGGTGCACTGAATCTGGCAGGTGCTTTCTTCCCAGACTCTTTGCTGGATGGTACAGTGGGAAGAAATTTGGTTCTAGAAACAGGGGACCTTTGGTTGAAATCCCTACTTTGACAGTTACTACCTGTGTGGCCTTAGAAAAGTTGTATCACCTCATGGGCCTCAGTTTCCTTATCTGTCAAAGAAGATAATTGAAACAGATGCCCTTTAGAGTCCCTTTCTGTGCCACATCTATGGTGCATCTATGATGCCCTGCCCTCTAACTCTGGGTATATCCCAAAGCTCTGACCCAGGTTCTATGTTCTCTGTTATCACATCAATTCCCATGGGTCTGGTAATCATCTTGATTCAGATGACTCTCACATGACTATACATCCAGCCCCAGTCTGTCTCCAGAGCTTCAGTCCCTTTTCACCCACTACCCTAGAAGACATTTCCCATTGGATGCCCCACAGATATCTCAAACTCAAAAGGTCCTTTTTTCCTCTTGAACTCTCTGCCCACTTACCTCTCTTCCTAACATATCTATATTTGTCTAAGGTGTCATCATCCTTGCAGTCACCCAGGTTCATGACCTCAGTCTTCCTTGACTCTCATTCTCCATCTTCCCCCATATCTAATCTATTTATAAGTTATGTCCATGTCATCTCCAGTGAAGCTATTCTTAATCTCCCTCTCCCTCTCCTTCTGTCTCTCCCTTTCTTTCCTTCTCTCTCTCTCTCTCTTCCTCCCTCCCTCTCTCTCTCCCATTTTCCCTTTGGCAGTCTGCTAAAAGCTATGGACCCCTTCTCAGAATAATGTTGTTAAATGTATAAAATAAGAGACATAGGATCACTAAGGAAACCTATTATATTGAAATGCAATTATCAAAATATTTTTTTAAAAATAAGTCCACAAACTTCAAATTAAGAATCTCTTCTCTACAGAACTAAGAGAACACTCCACACAGTAACAGCAATATTATAATAATAATCAACTGTGAAAGAATTAGCTACTTTGATCGATACAATGATCCATAACAATTTCTAAGAACTTATGATAAAAATGCTATCCACCACCAAAGAGAGAACTGATGGGCATATTTTTTTTCTTTGTTTTTCTTGCTTCCCCAAGCATGGCTATGTGGAAATGTTTTGCATGACTTCATATGTATAATGAGTATCATATTTCTGGCCTTCTCAATGAGTAGGAAAGGGGGTGGATGGAGGGAGAGAATTTGAAATTAAAAGTAAACATTTAAAATGGAAAAAAGAACCTCTGCTCTAAAGCATCTCTAATATACATTCTCTTCTCTCCGTTGGCATAGCTACTACCCCAGTTTAGCCTCTCAAGACCTCCGGGACTACCACAGTGTTGCCTACTTGAACTCCCTTCCTCCAGACTCTCTCTTCTCCAATCCATTGTCCAAACAGCTAGCAAAGTGATATTTGTAAAGCATCATCATTTGTCTCCTCACAAAACTCCAGTGACTCCCTATAGCCTCTAATATAAAAGATAGCTTCTGTTTGGCTTTTAAAGCCCTTAACCATCTGGCTCCAGCCCACCTTTTCTGGTACAGCACACATATCTCTTCTAATTTCCTTTTACTTTGCAGGTGAACTGGTCTAACTTCCTATGATGTATTCATAGTATTCCATCTCCACTTCCATGTCTTTCTACAGGCCACCCTGCATTTCAGGAATAAATTTCCTCTTCAACCTCCTCCCTCTTAGAAACTTTAGCTTTCTTTAGCACTTTGCTCCTACATGAGACACCTCTTCTGATCCCCTCAGTTGCTAGTCACACCCCCTCCAAGAAATTACATTGTGTGTCTGTGTGTATTGTATACCATGCTAGTTTAGTTATAACACTGCATGTAATATTATTCACATTTAACAAATGAAAAAACTGAGGCACTGGTGAATGTTAGAGGGAATGATTGTGCTTCTACCTTAAATCAAGGAAGCTTGTGGTATTTCCAAATTCTCTTCAGTTCTCTGAATGATGGGTCTCCTCTCTCACTCCTGGATTTGATTCCTTTCCTGGCCTTGGTAAAGTCTCTTTGCTTCCTTCTAGAAGCCTTGCTTGAATAAATGTGCCCCACTATATGTGTCCTAAATATCATGGTTTGTTCATGTTCTCTCTCTCTCTCCCTCCCTCCCTCGCCCTCTCCCTTCCCTCCCTTTCTCTTCCCTTCCCCTCTCTCTGCCCCCCCCCCTCCTAAATATATGTATAGGAATAAAAACACAAAAATAAAACAATCCCTGATTAAAGGAGATTGCATTATGTTGGGAGAAATATAGTCACAAAAAAGTTTATTTACACACACATACATATAAACTGTTATACATATATGTATATATACATTTATATGTAACTGTATTTCTTCCAACATAATGCAACCTCCTTTGGGCAGGGCTTGTTTCTTTTTGTGTTATATCGCCAGCACCCAGATCAAACCTGGCATTTAGCAGTCTCTTAGTAACTATTCCCTGATTAATTACACTTCGGTATCACTCACCTGAAAGACAACTCTGGACTTTTCCAGTAGGTAGGTCCTCATGTTGGCCCCAATGATGTGGTGTCTCTTATCAAATCCAATCTGGATGTATTTTCCAAAGCGACTACTGTTGTCATTTCGAGTGGTTTTAGCATTTCCAATGGACTGTTTGAAAAGGAGATAAAACATTTTACAAAAGAAAAACAAATCTCACCTATCTTTGGAGTTAGATGCCATTTTTTGATACATACAGTAATATAAATAACATCTCATGTTTATGTTATTGCTCTTTTCACTTTATAAGAGTGCCTTCTTTACAACCCTATCTGTGGTTGAAGGTTGCTGTTTATCCTTTATTTTTGAAGAGGACCATGATATCAGGGAGGTGATGCCATGACATGCAAGTGATTTGGATTCAAGTGAGAGAAGCTGTGCAAGGTCACCAGCCTCACTTTCTCCTCGAGAGCCATGTGGACCTGGTGGCAAGATACACAACAGGAAAACTGGAGATGGTCCCACAGTTAAAGGTAGTAGTATAACTATTGCTATCCCTAGTCACTCAATTTAAATAACATTCATTCAGTAAATAGTTATTAGGTATCTACTGTGAGCAGAGCACTGCCCAGACAGAAAGTCAAAGCAACAAGCATTTTATTAAGCACTTAGGGAGGGGAGAGGAGGAATAAGAATTTATGTAGTGCCAACTATGTGGCAGGCACTGTGCTAAATATTTTTTTTAACAACTATTATCTAATTGACCCTCACAACAAGCTTATGAGGTAGGTGCTATTATTACCCCATGTTCCAGTTTAGGCCCCTGATGCAAACAGAGGTAAAGGCCAAGGTAAAGACCTTGGCCAAGGTCATACAGATAGTAAGTGTCTGAGGATGAATTTGAACTCAGGACTTCCTGACTCCATGCCTAGGGCTCTAACCACTGTACCACAATCTCCTTATTCTGTACCAGGTACTGAACTAAGTCCTGCAAAGTTTATGTAACCCGTCAGTGTGGAGTTTACTTATGAACAGACTCAGAAATGTTAACTGACTTGCCCAAGGTCACAGGGCTCCTGAAGGATGGAATCAGGACTTGAACCAAGGTAGATGACTAAGCCCACTGCTCTTTCCACTGGACCATACTCCCTCTTAATATCTCCCTGTCCAGTTCATCTATAAAGACTTCCTGAGAGTAGCCAGAAAAGTACAAAATGCTATCAGCATTATGCTGCATTTCCCTCTACCCTTCATCGCTGCCCACATCCCCCTTGTCAGTCAAACAAATTTGTAGAAGCCAAGAACTTAGGAGGGAAAACCCATCAAGACTCTTTCTTAGGCAGTGACAGCTATAGTTCAAAGCACTTGGAACTGATGAAAAATGAATGGTGAAATGACCAAGCTGACTTCTTAAATATTCACAGGCAGACGAGGAAACTTTCTAATATGCTATGGAAAGGGAGTTTCACCAGAATTGTGAAGAAGACCTTACTATTTTCATACCTTTTCTTCCTAATGTGTTCAAAGAGCTCTCAAAATATAGGGTGTTCCTAAAGTCTGGACACATAGGAAAAGTGGAGCTATTGAATCAAGTTCACGTGAATCTTGCAAAGCGCATCAACCTTTGCCTCACAAATGATAGAAATCACATTGAAGATGTTATATGTTAATATTCCAACTAAACAAAATGTTGAAAATTTCATTCATTTCATTTCTTGAAAATACGCATTTTTGCCTGTGTGTCCAGACTTTACCCTGTACTCTTATTTCCCAAGGTCAACTGGTCTAGTCACTCGAGAAATGGTATTAATAACCTGACACCCTAACCACAGAGCATTTATTCAAAATGCTGGATATTGAAGCATATAAAATTTAGATAAGACCATACCTGCCTTCATGGAACTTACAGACCAGTTAGGACATATGACATATGAACAAGTAACTAAAAAAAACTGATACATAAATGTCAAAGTTAAAATAAGAGAAGAAAAAGGAGAAAGGAGATCCAAGGAGAAAAAAAGTCACTAAGAATTGAAGTCGTCGAGCAAGATTTTGTAAAGTGACAGGGGATAAGATTTAAAGATAATTGTTATTGTTCAGTCATCACTCTTCAGGACCCCATTTGGGGTTTTCTTGGCAAAGATACTGGAGGGTTTGCCATTTCCTTCTCTTGTTTGTTTGATAGATGAGGAAACTGAGGCAAACAGGGTTAAGTGACTTGCCCAGGGTCACACAGCTAGTAAGTGTCTGAGGCTGGATTTGAACTCAGGAAAATAAGTCTTTCTGACTCCCGGCCCAGCACTCTATCCATTGTGCCACCTACCTGCCCTTAAAGGTAGTTAGGAATTCAATAAAAAAGGTGACTGAGGAGGAAATAAGCCCTTTTAGAGAAAAGGGAACAGTACAGAACATGTGTGAATAGGTTGGTACCTACGTCAAAATGGCTTAGGAATATCACAGGGTTAACTCAATAACTGAACATAAATAACTGTAGTTTACAACACCAAAGAAGGTGATAGATATTCATTACCCCTTCTAAAAGGAAGGCAGGATGGTATAATAGGAAGAACACGGGCTTTGGAGTCCAAAGACCTGGATTCAAATACTAGTGCTGCTACTTACTATGTGACTTGGGGAAGTCCCATCACCTCTCCCAGTTTCCTCATCTGTAATATCATAGGGTTGCATGATGAAACATGCTATCCCACTTCTGACACAGAAATGATAGACTCAGGGTACAGACTGAAGCAAAAGGTTTTGTGTGTGTGTGTGTGTGTGTGTGTGTGTGTGTGTGTGTATTTTAAGTAAGGCCAGTGCTGGAATTTGTTTTGCCTGACTATGCATATTTGTTTGGTTTTACTTTTTCTTCTTTTTTTTCCCCCCACAGGGAGAGGTAGGAAGGAGAGAAAATAGATTTTTGTTCACTGAAAAAATTTAAATTATAAAAAATGATAGTGTTGGAGTAGCTGATTTCTAAAGTTCTTTCCAGCTCTAAATTCTCTGATCTAATACTCCATCCCCCCTCCTCCCAATGAAACCTTTGGTAGATAGACAATCTTGTTCTATGTTATAGAAAACATGTTGTAAACATCATAGCCCTTACAGAAATGAATTACTTATTATTGTGTAAATGAAGACATTCATTTGACCATTACTGAACAGCTACTATGTGTCTAGTATGGCACTAAGAAAAAATAGCTCATATTTATATAGCACTTTAAAGTTTACAAAGTGATTCACACACATTTTCTCGTATGGAACAACAAAAATACACTAGTAAATCACTTCTCTCCTTAGTGTAACTGGGAGGGCAGCATCTACCCAAGAAACAACAAATGAAATATAATAAAACACCATCTGAACTAGTGGAAGATAGTATTATTCTTGTATATCACATATATATATCATATATAATATCATTTTAAAGTAAATTTTTACTCGTATCTCTTGCTTTTACATCACATACATTTCCCAATATGTCCCTCCTCCCTCATTTTCCCTATAGAGAAAGCTCTTATAGCAAAGAATAAAAGCAGAAGAAAAATAAACCAGATCAACAGAGGTAGGCAACATATGAAAGAAGGCTGGTGCTGTATGTAGTGTTCCACATCCAGTCTCCCACTGCTGCAAAGAAGAGGGAGGGAGAGTGGGAAGAAGGATTGGGTGGGGAGGACGGGGGTGGGGGGCTGCTTTTGCATATCTCTTCTCTGGATCAAGCTTGTGTCATTATGCTTTCACAGCAATCCATTTTGATTATTTTGTTGTTGTTATTCTTTCCATTGATATTGTCATAGTCATTATGTATCTTGTTTCCCTGGGTCTGCTTTCTTCATTTTGTATCAGTTCACATGAGTCTTTTCATACTTCTCTGCATTCATCATATGGATTGTTTCTTAGCACAGTAATATTCTTATGTGTGCTTTTTAGAATGTACCAACAGGAGGTGTTGTTAATGTGCCCAGTAGGACACATTTATTTAAGGAAGGCTTCTTGAATCAAGTCAAGAAATTTATCCAAGACCAGGAAGTGAATCAAAGCCAAGGCTGAGAGAGGGGACACAGCATTCAGAGACGTAAAGAGAACTATGATATGCCAAAAGCTTCCTTAATTCAAAGTAGAAGAGATTTATTCACTCCAACTCCCACCAGGGTCTTGGTTTCTTAATTTTTAAATGGTTAATAATATTATATGCAATGTCATAGGTAATATAGTTGTGAATGAAATAATGTTTGTTAACAGCTTTGAAAGCTTCACATAAAGCTACATAAATGTCAGGAATATTATTATCTTTCCAATGGTTAGACTACTTGCTCTCCCCAACTAAAAAAAGAAAAAACAACCCAATCCATTAAAGATATCCTATGACCACTTTTTTTGTTTTGTTTTGTTTTCGGCAGGGCACTTGGGGTTAAGTGACTTGCCCAAGCTCACACAGCTAGTACATATGTCAAGTGTCTGAGGCCGTATTTGAACTCAGGTCCCCTGACTCCAGGGCCAGTACTCTACTCACTGCACCACCTAGCTGCCCCCTCTATGACCACTTTTAATGAGACATGCTATCACTAACTCTAACTTGAATTTTATTACAGATAACTAGAAAGGCTATAATCTCTAAAAGATATTCATGTGAATACCACTACTATCCCTTCTTATTAAAAACAACCAAACAAAAACAAAAGAAAATTACACTTTTTTCCCCAACAGACAGAAGGCCCAAAATACAATGCATAAATTCTGAACTTAGGATATTAACCTTTGATATCTAGAGCCCCCAAAGCAACATAAGGAAAATAAAGGAAAGAAGGAACATAACAAACCATCATCATCTTGATCTGATCTATTATTATTTTTTACTGTAATGTATCACAGAAACAGTATCACTCCATACAACTCCAATTTCCTTTTATAGTACAAACACTTTGATTTATATTACCAGAGTCAAGCCTTGTGCCAAGCATGGTGCATGGAAGTGGAGTCAGGAGAACTGAATTCTAGCCCTGGCTGATTTACTAAAGGCTTTTTCTCAAATCGGCACATTGGCTAGCTCCAATTAGAGAAACTAAAGACAAAGTATTGGCATTCAGAGTGGAAAAGATGGCCCAAGATCCCTTCAGAAGTTCATATGTTGGCGTCCAGGCCATTCTCTGCCAGCCCCTTCAGGACTGAAGTGACTTGGTGGAAGAGATGGTACTCCAGGTTATTAGGAAGGCACCCAAACTCTTTTTCCCCCAAAAAATAAATTTTCATTTAGTATTCTTTAAAGTTCTGGGTTCTAAATTCTGTTCCTCCCTTCAGCCCCCTACCCCCATCCAGTGAGAAGGCAGGAAATATATCAATTATACAACTGAAGTCATGAGAAACATACGTCCATATTAAACACGTTACCAAAAAACCAAGAAAAATAAAATGAAAAAAAGCATGTAAAGTTGGTAGATTTTTAATACCACATCCTTCTCAGGGAGAGATGGAAGAGTTGGCAATAACATTGGTATGTAGGCTCTAAAGGCACCATTTCCATCAGTGGGAAGCAATCTTTCCCACCACCATAACCACTTTATATACAGATGAAATCCAATATTTGTATTTGTTGGAGAATAAGGCATTAGTGACTACTATTGCTAGGGATGGTGCTAAGTGCTTTTTTTAAACTGTAGTCATCATCTCGTTTGATCCTTAAAACAACTTTGCAAGGTCAGTGCTATTATTATCTCTATGTTACAGTTAAGAAAACTGAGGCAAACAGGTTAAGTGACTTGACCAGGGTCCCACAGCTTGTAAGTGTTTGAACTCAAGCCTTCCTGACTCCAGGCCTAGCTCTTTATCTACTGTGTCGCTAACTACCTCTGAGTCTTCACTCTACTCTAAGTAGTTTTTTGATTTGTCTAAACACCATAACCCAAGATGGTGCACATTACAGTGGGGGATACTTGGATTGATGGATTTCTTCCTTAATTTGCTGAAAATTCTTAAGATCAAATAGTACTTGTTCGCCATCCATAATGAATTTCATCTTAGTCATGAGTATCTTCAAATTTTGGAACTAGTCCTGCACTTCCTGGTTGTAGGGACTAGCTGTGTGACTCTGGGCAAGTCTATTTACCTGTCTGGGTGTCAGCATCCTCATCTATACAACAACTATTAACACTACCTATCTTTCCTTGTGAGCACCTACGGAGACCTTGCAGATCATCCCGGTCTGCAGAGATGGTGCAGGAATCAAAGGATACGATGTTGATGTTGCATTCAAGACTCAGTTCATGTGGCGCCTCCTTCATGAAGTCTTCCCTGATTTTTTTCCCAGGAATTACTGGTGAATGGAATTCCCTGAGAGAGGAAACTCCTACCAAAGCAAGCTGACACCTTCCCAGCATCTTAGAGAGTTGCCTAGGGCATGGAGAAGTTAACTAACTTACTCAGGATCACACAGCCAGCATGTGTCAGGGGCAAGACTAAAACCCAAGTGGTCCTGACTGCCTTTTCCTTACTGCCTCTCATCAGCATTATTGCTAAATACATAAATTTCACTTTGATTATAATTGCTTATATATAGTTTGATTACATTACTATAATTATAGAATATAGATTATAATATATTAGCCTGATAACTTCAGCCCAAGAGACATTAACTGGTTCTCCTTATTCTAACTCTTCTCCTCCTAAAATTAATTTAGTGTTATGAGTAGGTGCACATGTAAACACACACACACACATACACACACAGAGTATTCTTGTTTCTTTACACAAAAAGAAAATGAAGAGGATGCAAACCCAAATCCCAGGAATAGTTTGTAGCACTTCTGCTCCCTTTGTTCCTGACTTAGAATTTCTGAACTTTAGTTCTTCTTCCTTGGCTAGGAAGGGCTCCTGTGGCTCACGTGTATGCAAACAGATTCCAGCTTCCCAGGAGCTCCAATAAAGGAACACTGAGGAATTACTTCCCGCAAATAAGGCCTGGTATCCAATGACTTTTAGAGTAGGTTTCTATGCCCCTTGCCTATTCCCTAGGTTTTATTCTGAATGGCAGTCCTTCTGCTGAAGTCAACGGGCCTTTCGTATGTAATTGAACCTCACTGACTACCTTCTTTCTGAGAGAGAGAAAAGCCTCATGATTCATGACCACTGGATAATCACCTTACTAAGGACATCTGGAGAGAAGACTGTCACAATGAAGGCTCTCTAGTGAGTCAACAAGTATTTATTAAGTGCCTCCTGTATGTCAGGTGCTATGCTAAGCACTGAAGATACAAAGGCAAAAGACAGTCCCTCCTCTCAAGTAGCTCATAGTCATATAGGGAGACCATATGCAAAAGACTACGCACAAACAATATATAGCTATATAGATACACACATGCATACACGTACATGTACGCACACACACATATATAGAGAGAGAGAGACAGACAGACAGAGACAGAGAATTGGAGACAGGCAGCAGAGGAAAGGCATTAGCATTAGGGTGTACAGGCAAAGGCTTGTTATAGAACTTGTTGCCAGTTTTAACTGGGATTTGAAAAGAATCAGAGAAGCCAAAGGGTGGCAATGGAAAGTTTAAGGACTAGTCAGGAGACCAGTTTCACTAGATTGAAAAGTATATGGAGGGGAGTAAGGATGCCTGAGTGGTTTAATGAGTAGTTAATGTATAGTTCTACGCAGTCACAACTATTTCAAGCACATTGAAGAAAGAGCAAGTAAAAAGGATTCCTTCAGGTGACCCTGGAATACTACATTCCTCAGATACTAAGAGCAACATCTTTTTCAGTCTGTGGTACGTTCTCATGGGGTAGGGAAAAAAGAAAGGGAATTAGTTCTCTGTTTCAGAAACTCTGTCCAGTCATCCAACGGCCCAGAGCCTTTTCTGCCTACACCCTACAACAGATTACTTTGACATGCATACACAGACCAGATACCTTCCTTCCTCTTCCTCTCTCTAGCCAGAGATCACAAATGAGCAAATGTAGAAAGAGTTGGCAGCCAGGATAGTGTGTTTGCTGAAGTCTAAGCAGTCAACAGTGCCTTAGAGAACAGTACAATCCAGCCATAGGTAAGGGTTGGGGTAAGAGACTAAGAGCCTTGAGGACAGTGGGGACAGTCTGGAGGAGTGAGACTGAAGTCTAATTGGTCATTGAAATATCATATCTTCGAAGCTCTTGACCATATAAGATTAAACGGTAGCTATCCCTCCCGGCCTCAGAGAGCCCTTATCAGATACTTCAAGGAGAAGATTTAATGAGGAGTACAGAAAACAGGGTGGAACATCTATCAGGCAGGGTAGGTACACGGATTTTTGCCTTATTTTCTCCTCCTTCCTGATCAAGTACAGCTTCAAGTAGTTGTTGTTTACTTTGGGAACATCCTGAGCCTTTTAATTGAGCTTTTTTCTACAGGAACCTAGAGACCTAAACTCTGGTACATCCATTTACAAGACTGGCCTTCTATAGAGGTGAAACAGCTAGACTGTTCACATGGTACACATCGAGGGACACTGGGGAAAGCCCATGTGCCCCAAAATAACTTGACCACCAGTGTATTGCTGATACGTCTGTGTTCACTGTCAAAACAGAAACAGTCCTAAGGGGAGGAGAGGAGTACTTTAAACTATCATGTTATTTACACCTTAGTATGAATGAACCTATTGCAGCTCCCTTCCCAGTCACAGTTGGGCTGAGAAATATAAAGTAGTTTATAGTATATAATATTTTATTATACATTCCATGAAGATATAAGGTTTACAAATAGGCAGTCAGGTGGTCCAGGGGATGGAGTGTTGAACTCGGAATCAAGAAGATCCGAGTTCAAATCCTGCCTCAGACATCTACTCAGTTGTGTGACTGCTTCCCATTCTAATTTATTCCTCATTCAGCCACTCAAGTGAGTTTCATAAAGTACAAGTCTGACCATGTCATGTCTCTACTCAATAAATTCTACTGGCCACCTATAGTCTCCAGGATCAAATACAAAATCCTCTGTTTGGCATTCAAAGCTCTTCATAACCTAGCCCCACCCCCTCAAGTTTTCTAGTCTTTTTACACCCCATAATCTAAGATATACTCTTTGATCCAGTGACACTAGCTTCCTTGATGTTCTACAAACAAGATGCTCCCTGTCTTGGCTCTGGGCATTTTCTTTGGCTGTCCCCATTCCTGGAATGCTCTCCCTCCTCATCTCTACTTCCTAGATTCCCTGGCTTGTTTCAAGTCCCAACTAAAATCCCATCTTCTCCAAGAAGCCTTTCCCAACTCCTCTTAATTCTGGCATCTTCCCTCCATTAGTTAGTTCATGTTTAATCTGTATATAGCTTGTTTGTACATATTTGTTTGCTTGTGGTCTCTTCCTTAGATTGTGAGTTCCTTCAGGGCAAGGGCTGGTTGTTTTTTGCCTTTCTTTCTACCTTTAGTATTTAGAACAGCGCCTGGAACATACTAGGTACTTAATAAATGCTTATTGACTGATTGATTTAACCTCTGTCTGCTTCAGTTTCCTTGTCTGTAAGACAGGATAACAGGATCGCAGCATTGTTGTGAAGATAAAATTAGGTCATATTTATAAACCACTTTGCAAACCTTAAAGTGCCATATTAATGCTAGCTTTCATCATCATTGTCATCATCATCATCACTATTAACTGCCAGGTTTCATACACTGTATACCTATGTGGGGAATGCTGCTAATAGGAAAAATACCTAGGGTCAAGTTTAAGGGTACCCAGGACAGGGAGAACATGATACTCCTCAGCTATATTTGAAGTACCCTTTTGGTACAATCTGGCTTATTTAGCTCTGAATTTTCTCCAGTACCTAATATCTTCTTCTCTTCATAATGGGCACTTAATTCATTGAATGAACTAACTGCACGTCTTATGTCATATAAGAAGTAACTGAAGGAAATAGTTTAAAGAAGACTTTACTATCTTGAATATTTTAAAGGCAATCAAAGGTTGTTTTTTTTTTTTTAAGTATTGGATTCATCTTATGAGGCTGAAGGAGGGAGAAAGTATACTGGTGGGGGGTGGGGTGCGGAGCAACAGGAAGGCAGATTAGGTTCAGCATAAGGAAGAACTTCCTATTAGAGCTGTCCAGAAATGGAAATAGGCAGTCTCAGTAACTAGTGAATTCCCGGTCACTGCACATGTCCACTCCTCTGGAATGCTGAATGCCTGAGGGGATCATCCATTGGGCCAAAGAGATTAAAGTAGATGACTTCTAAGGTCTTCTTAGACTTTAAGAAAGACCACTTTACGTTTCTAGGAGAAGGGAGGTAAGAGATCATCAAAGACAAACTCTGTCCACTTCATAGCTTGCCTATTGATAATTCCACTTAGGCAGAATTACAAAATATTACAGCTGAAAGTAATCTTAGGGATTATCTACCCTCATTTTGCCAATAGGGAAACTTGGGTTCAGGGAGATCAAGTGATTGATAGAATTGAGACTAGAACCCAGGTCTTCTGGATCCCAGCTCAATAACCTTTGAACAGTATACCCTATGCTTTTCACCAACTTGTAAGTGATTTAGTAGATATTCATCCTCGTCAGCCACTAATATTGACTTGGTAACCAATGTATTTTATAATCTACGAGGGCATAGGAGTGAATCAGTCCCTGGCTGATGATGAGTTCTTAAACAGAATGAGGACCGAGACCTCCTATTCTGACAAATAAATAATCAGGGATCAGCTCAGTTAGTCCCAAGCTTTTCTTAACTCCTTTAATTCAAACATCTGTCACTTAGTATAATTCCCAGGAGCTCTTAAAAAGCCACCCTAAAATCTAACTCTCCACCGGATGCATCTGAAATGGAAAGACTGTAGGAATAATGAAATGATTACATGAGTGCCACTATCACAAGACAGAGGGGAAAATCATTACCAATCAGCCTGTCCCTTGATTGTTACAGATCTAGTATTTAACACATCACCCCAAGAAGTGGCTGACCCAATCAATGCACTCTTGAAATGTGAAGAGATCAAGTCAACCCAGCTTTCTTTGAAGAATTAATATTTTTTGGACTTTGCTAGTGACAAGGCTCTTCACTCCTTAGCTTCATCACTTTCTTCCAATTCTATCTGGGATTCTTTAAGTTAACTCTAATTTTTCTTTCCCAATATGACATTTAATAAGGGATCAAGGGACATCTCCCTGAACAGTAAAAGTCTGAAGTCTGCGTGAAGGGCTCCCCGCTTAGTTATCAATCTACATAGCATACAAAATGTTAATTTATACCTCTATAGGTTACAAATTTGGGGCCAAAGGCCATGGCAATTATTTTTTAAACATGTTACTTTATGAACGTTCCCAAGTTTTAAAAAAGTATAGCTAGCCAGAGAAAGCATTCATAAAGCACTTACTTTGAGCCAGGCACTGTGTGAAGTGGTAGGCATACAAATACAAGCATTGAAGACACTCTCTACCCTGAAAGAGCTTACACTTATTTAAAATTTTTAATTTTGATGACAAT
Source organism: Trichosurus vulpecula (assembly GCF_011100635.1). Lineage (NCBI taxonomy): Eukaryota > Metazoa > Chordata > Mammalia > Diprotodontia > Phalangeridae > Trichosurus > Trichosurus vulpecula. Next base: position 382,876,784 of record NC_050573.1, read on the forward strand.
CTTTTTCAATTAAAAAGCATTTATTCTTCCCCCACTGCAAAAATAATAAAAGCAAAACCCTTGTATCAAATGTCCAAAAATATATGTCTCATTCTGCATCTTGAGTCCATCACCTCAGTGTCAATAGATGGGTGCCATTCTTCATCCCAGGTCCTCTGGAATGACTGGCCATTGTACTCATTAAAGTTTCTAATTCTTTCAAATTTATTTGTCTTTACAACATTACTGTTATATAAATTGTTCTCCTGGTCGTGCTTTCCATCCTTCAGTTCTTACAAGTGTTACTGGGTTTCTTCAAAACTGTTCTGTTATTTTCATAGTACAACAGTATTTCATTGTATTCATACATTGTCATTTCTTAAACCATTCTCCAATTAAAGGTACCCCCTTAGTTTAATTCTTTGATACAAAAAATCTGCTATAAATAAATGTTTTTGTACATTTGAGTCCTTTTCCTCTTTCACTGATCTTGGGGGGAGTGGTGCAAGCTTAATAATGGCATTACCGAATAAAAATGGGGCATGTATGATTTAATGATTTGGGGGGCATAACTCCAAAGTGCTTTCCAGAATGGCTGGACCAATTCGCCCCAAAGGCTTTACATTCTAATGGGAGAAATCAACACATCAACAAAGGGGAGCTGCAACGCTGAGGTGGGAAGGAAGGGGAGAGTATATGTGTTTTCTGTCTCTCTCCTTTGTTTAGACCTAAAGTTTTGGACCATAGCTTTCTATTTTTGTTGTTTCTCAGCCCAGGCCCTAAAAGCAAGCTGTGCTCACAGCAAGTAGTTCCATTCATTTCAATAAATATTTGTATTACTTACATTGTACTTTCAGCACCCACCATCTTAACTAGGAAATGCCATATTAGGAGTCCCTAGAGGATCACCAGGTCAGTCCTTCTAATATAAACCAACATAATGTGACTACTGCTCTATCTCTTACTAAGAAAGGATGGAGGACCATGAAACTTTTAATGTTTGCTGCCTAAGCAGCAGACCAGGAAAAATGTGAGCACACATGTATTCCCCCTCTGCCACACACACACACACACACACACACACACACACACACAGATATGATCAAGCCTAAGTTTCCCTCATAGCTGTAGTGAATACAACCCTAATTCATACATCATAGATTTAGAGCCAGAAGGAACTTTAGATGTCATTTAGTGCAACTGCTTTCCTTCATTTTAGAGATGAGAAAACCAAGAACCAGAGGGTAATCTGACTTGCCTCAGGTTACACAGGTAGTAAGTGAAAGCTGCTATGAGATTTTTAAACTTGGGAGTATCTTAAATGTTTTAGAGAAACTTCATAGAAGTATGGGCTATAACTATATAACCCACTTTATACGGCAACTACCACAGTTTCAGATATATTTAATAAATGTCTCTGGATAGCACTGACAACTTGTGCATTTCCAATGAGAAGAAACATATTAACTTATTTTTATCAAATCAGACAACAGCAATCTCCCATTGTGATTCTCTGCTGCTTGTCTAAAAATAAAAATTTTTCAGATAATAAATAAATTCTGTGGGTAGGAGGTTTTGCCTTAATAAATAATTTAACTGCGGAGGTAAAAAAAATAATTTCTGACACTCAGCAGAAGGGGAGAGGAAGAGAAGGAAAAATGAGTTAGATAAATTGGAAAGAGAAATCTGGTGTACACTCAATTCCTTGGCTCTTACCATAGTTGCCCAGGCAAGATCTTTAGCCTCCAGGTTCATCCCCATATGTGTGATACATCCCGGATGTGTTTCATCCTTAGCCATTTTAGTATAAGGCTTTGGAATTTTTATCAATGTATGAGTTCAATTGAGACCAAAGAACCTGACAATCAGATACTTACTGATCATATATGTATGTATGTATGTGTGTATGTGTGTATATACATATATATGTATATATACATACGTGTATATATACATATATACATGTATATATGTATATATACACACACACACACATATATATGTATATAGTTTTCTGTCCCATTAGATTGGGAGGTCCTTGAAAGGGGGGACTGTTGTTTGCCTCTTTTTGCATCCCCAGCACTTAGCACAATGCCTAGCAGATAGTAGGCATTTAATAGATGTTTATTGATTGAATGATTGACATAGAAACTGTTTCTATAGATTCAATTATCATCTCTACACAGATAACTCCCTAATCTATATGTCCAGCCCTAATCTTTCTTCTCAACTCCAGCCCTGTATCACCAGATGTCAGTCAGTCAACAAGCAACCCAGGTTCAGCTTCCATTCTTCCTTACACACAGTATCCAATCAGTTTTCAAGTCCTGTTGATTCTAACTTCACCACACCATTTGGCCACATGGACCTCACCCTCGCTCAGGCCTTCGCTGCCTCCTACCTGGATTACAGTCATTGCCTCCTAATTTCTTTCTCTGCTTCCCTTCACCTCTCTCTTATTCATTCTCTATATGGACCTGCCAAGATAATCTTCCTATGGCATGCTTCTAAGACCATATTATTCCTCTGCCCATGACAGAGCTTTCCATGGCTCCTAAGTGCCTTTAAAAAAATACAAAGTCCTCAGCCTGGCATGTTGCCCTTCAACAAATACAGGTCACAGGCAGGTCAGACTAACTATTCCCTAAAGTAGTCATTTCACTTTTTATTTTGTGCATTTACACAGGCTATCTCCTCCTCCTCCTTCCCCCAATACCTCTCTCTGCACCATTGTCTTAGAATTTTGGTGTTTCTGTCACCTCCTCCATGAAGCCTTCTCTGATTTTCTCAATTGTTAGTGCTCTTTTTCCTACCCCAAATTACCTTATAATTTTTTATCTATTCATTTGTCATATCACCCAGTAAAATGTAAACTCTTGATAACAGAACTATTTTTTCTCCCTTTCCTAACCATAGGACCTCACACATAAGAGATATTTAATAAATGCTTGTTGAATTACTTTAAGTGGCAGTAACTACAGTCAAGATATTATAGAAGGCTGCCAAATAGGACAAATTTGGCATCCTTTTTCCTTTTTTGGATTATTTTTTCCTAAGTACCAACCCGCCAAAAAAGAATCTTTGCCAATGAAGTCTAAGAAAAATGACAATACAAGTTAAGAAATCTTTTTTGTTATTTTTGATGCCTCTCTGTTATTTATTCTTCTGAATCTGTTTCTTTAAATCTGCCCCAACCTTTAAGCCTTTTAGATTTCCCATATTCCTCCATGCCCACCCCCCCCAAATTTGAGTCTAGGCTGGCATAATGTGATTTCATGACAACTGAATGGGGTGGGAGATGATAAGATTGTGGCTGGATATCGATCTAGAAGGGACCTCATAGACCATTTTGCCCACAGGAGTTTAAGTGCCTTGAACAAGGTCCACACAGATAGCAAGCATTAGTGGTGGGATCTGAACCCAGGTCCTCTGACTCCAGAGCCGGTGCTCTTTCCGTGTGCCACATCACCAGGGAGAAAGTTATTGCTGTTGTGATTTTTAATCCTCTTTGTAACTTCCTAAAATAACCACATATGATGATGCTAACTGTGAGCACCAATGCCATTAGTCAGGACATGTAACAGACATCTGAGAGGAACAGAAGAATAACAGAGGCTACCGTGTTTATTGCTATCCAAGTATGAAATGACAGGACGTCAGTTCCAGCCTTTAGTAGGAAGAGTCTAGAAAAGCTCTGAGCTGGAAAAGCAATGTAGCAGAGGACTAACATAAGAGTGTACATATTCTGCTTGCCCGAGTCAATATTAAATACCCTGGGAAAATAACAAATGCATGAATATTTACTATTGCGGTAGGAGGCAGTTAACTCAGAAAGCAAGGCAGGGAAGCAGTGCCTCCCTGGTAAAAATGGTGAGCTATAAGTCAGGAAAAATGGATTCCACACATGTAATACAGGATACTGATTTGGTGCTTGGGACTGGAGCCCACTGCTAAGGATGTTGGGAAATACTGCTCAGAAAGTAAGGGGATGCTCAGAATGTAGTCAGGACAAAAAAAGGAAAGCAAATATGTGTGTATGTATATGTATAAAAATATGTGTGTATATATGTTTATATGTGTATATATCTATGTTATAAGTATATATTGTATGCATGTATTATATGCATATATATGTAAACATGCTATATGTATGCTGTATGCATATGTAATTTTGTGTGTGTGTGCAAATATCAACTCAGACCTTCAGCTTCCTTGTCAGAGTAGATAGGGCTGGTGGAATAGAATTTAGGAAGGACTTAACAGAAAGAAAGGGCTTGGGAAGAATGGAATCAAAACATACAGTTTCCATTTTGCGTTGGTTTTTTAAAAACTTTTCTGCAACTCTGTTCTTTTGTCTCTTATCTTGTCTCATCCTCTTTAGATTCTCTTTCACCTCCATGTCCCCCAGCCCTAAGGATCTTCATTTGTTTCATGTCTGTTTTGATGATCTCTTAGTAGGGTATTTACTGATCACAATTCTCTCAAAGATATTCTTCAAGACACATGAATAAATGGTTGGGATACCATAGCAAGACACATCTCTAGAGACTGCTCCCTTGCACCACCAAAGGCTTTCCCTTTAGCTACATGTTCTCCTGTGTATGGGGAGACTGGATATATGAAATATGTATAATCATATCCTGATATCCAGAGGCATGAGGGAGGTCAAATGACCTGTGCTGCCTCTTCACACTGACATGACAACACCATATAGTGACCGCACATTCCTCAGAGGCATCATCATTTCCTGGTCAGGGCAAAAACCATCCCAGTGGAGTCAGAAGCAATATTCCTCCTCCATAGACAACTCTTCTGCAGGTGGAACAATATATCAACAAACTTTTAAAGCGCCTACTATGTGTCAGGCATTGGGTTAAGTGCTAGAGGTAACAAAGGGAAAAAATGAAACAATCCTAGTTCTTATGGAACTTAAATTCTATTAAGGCAAAATAATACATAAATGTTTAAATATATACAAAATATGTAGAGAATAAATATGAAGCAATTTTTTTGGAGGGAAGCACTAGCAACTGGGGTGAGGTATGGATCAATGAGAAAAAGCCTAATACAGTAGGAAACATCTGAGCTGAACTTTGATGGAAGTCAGAGATTCTGAGTACAGCCTTTCAAAAGAACACTGGGGATTTCCCCCCTCTCCTGGTAACATCAATTTACTTCTTTCCTTTATTACTGTACTCCAGTAAAATGAGAATGGGCTTTCACATGAGAAAGAACTCAATAAGCACCCAGGAGAGGGAGTGTGGAGGAGAGACACTTCTCACTATTCGAGATTGAATGACTCTTGTTAAGCTACTTCTCTCGTCTGTCAAATTGAGGGGTTGGACCTGATTAGGAGTTCTTAACCTTGGGTAAATGAATTTGTTTTTTTAAAAAAATATTTTGATAACTATGTTTCAATATAATCGATTTCCTATGTATCTTATTTTATGCTTTTAAAAACATTGTTCTGAGAAGTGGTCCCTAGACCTCACCAGATAGCCAAAGGGGTATGTGAGGCAAAGAAAATTAACAAGCCCTGGATTTGACCATCTATAAGGCTCCTTTCCAAATTTAACATTCCTTTGTCTACTTCAAGGCTAACACCTGATGTCTTTGTAAAGAACGCACACTACGTATTCCTGAGTATGTGGGGATGTGGCCAGTTCTGGGATGGGGGAAGTAGCCAATATGCTGAACTGATGGCAGTGCATCAGTGCATCAGGCCATTAGAATGGAGAAGGGAGGACAGTGTCATATATTTACTGACTCATGGGCGGTATCTTATGGATTAGCTACTTGGATGCCTATATGGAGGAATCAGAATTGGGAGATTCATGGCAAACAAGTTTGGGGTAAAGAGTTATGGGAAAATATATGGGACATATCTTTGGTTACGGATTTGTCAGTTTTTCATGTTGATGCTCATGCAACCCTGACCACACCAGAATGTGAGTACAATGCACACGTGGATCGACTAGCAAAGATTGCCACTGAATGTATTGTCCCTACTCCAACTCCAACTGATGACTCAGCCTTAGCAAGATGGGTCCACCAGACTGCCGGCCATTTAGGGGTCCAGGCCACCCACCGATGGGCACAGGATCGAGGTATCAGTATCTCTCATGTGTTGTTAAAACAAATAACAGAGGGGTGTTGTATATGTCAATTAGAAAAAGAATGAACTCTTCCTAGGATAGTAACTGGAGAAATAGCGAGGGGAAAAGTTCCAGCCCAAATTTGGCAGATAGATTATATTGGCCCACTACCCCAGGATAAAGAATGTAAATATGTATGTACACGTGTTGACACCTATTTAGGTGTACTAGTGGCTTGTCCTTATAAAGACGCAACTCAGAAAAACACCTGTAAAACCCTAGATATTGTAAGTTTATACTATGGAACCCCAATGCATATTCAAAGTGACAATGGGTCACATTTCAAGGGCAAAGAAGTGAAAAGATATTGTGTGTTGAATAATATAGAATGGATACATCATATTCCATATTACTCACAAGCATCTGGGCTGACTGAAAGAATGAATGGACTGTTGAAAGAACAGCTGAGAAAATTAAGCTCTAATAATTCATATTGACATTGGAAGATAATTTCTATATTGCCTTACGTAATTTGAATAATAGGCCCTTAGCAGGGAGTACACCTCTAGCCAGAATGATGACCCCAAATTTGCAGATTAGAGAACAGCAAACACGTGAGATCCAAAATATTGAATTTTGGACTGTGAGGGAAGATGTCCCCCTACCACGTCCAGGAACACCTGGTTCGGCAGGATATGATTTACATTGTATAGAGAATTTTAGGTTGAATAGGAAAGAGATAAGAAAAACCCCTACTGGAGTATGTATGAGAATCCCCAAGAATCATTTTGGATGGATATTACCTAAACCAGGATTAGAAGCTCAAGGAGTACATGTATTGGCTGGAGTGACAGATTCGAATTATCAAAAAGAAATTGTTGTGACACTCCAGAATTTGGGTGAAAAACCTGTACAATTTGGTAGGAATGATAGAATAGTTCAAGTGGTTATTATCCCCTGTGAAAACATACCCTTTGTGAAAACTGACCCTCCTCCCAAAATAACTACCAGAGGGGCAAAAGGGGCTTGCTCCATTGATAGAGTAAAGTTGGGAGCTAAGGTATGGGTAAAATGGAAGCCAGATGATATTCCAAAGGCTGCAGAAGCCATAGCCCATGGGAAGGACAACACTGTAACAGTGGTCTATTCAGGGGAAGGTAATTACCAAATCATACCCCTGAACCATATATTTTACTGTGAATAGGGCTATAATATTAGATTCATGGATCCCACAGGTATGGCTGATGCTGGTAATTACCACAAGCCACTCAGAGGGAAGGTGACCTTGTGTGATTAACGGATGAAAGCTTGTACATCTGGGGAAAGGCTGGGAGGACAATCCTAGTCTCTATCTAGGATGGGATCCTCTTGGCTTAGTTTCCTCATTGTGTTCCATTTAAAAAGGAACATTTCCCATCTGAGTTTGGCTCTGATATTGGATCTCTGCATAACTGAAATTTCAAGTAAACTGGAGATGATTTTATTTGAAGTATAATAGCCCATACTTGCCTACTCTTTTTGTTCTTTGTTTTGGTTAACCTTGTCGCTAGTTCTGTCTCTTGTGGGCTTAAGCACCCTGCACTTTCCAGTGACTGCCTGAGCACGTAGCATTCTTGGAATTCCTGCCAGCTCGCTAAAGAACTGACCTCTGGAATGGGACTCTTTGGGGCAGGGACACCTCTACATCTAATTTCAGCAAGAAGAAACTATGGAAAATGAGACCTTCACCCCTTACCCCAAGATTTTGAGCCCCAATTGTTTGAGAGGGGCGGGAAATGATGATAGTGTTCCGTGTACTCATTTTGTGTTATCCTTGCTATATTGTTTTATTGTTATGATATTACTGATCCTATGTAATGGATACAAAGATCTAGGGGTGGGCATTCGAATTATTAATAAGTATTTTGGGGATGACTGATTGAAGAGATTATCTTGCTGGAACCTAGGGGTGGATCACACTTGAATTGCAAACCAATATTTGGGAGTGTCACTGAATGATATGTTTGCTTTATTGTGAATATGTTTTGGTTTCCTGCGTAACTGGATCACAATGTTCTAGGATATATAATTTAATTTAAATTATGATTGGATTGTGCATCCTAGAACATTGTGAGGGGTGGAGTGTGGCCAGAGTGGCCTTTGTTTTCCTTGAGTGACTCAGCTTACCTCATTGAGCCTTGCTAGTTGCTGCTGCTTCTCTTCCGGGAAGCGGAGAACTTCCTGTGTGATGAGTCATTGGGCTGGCTGAGGGGAGGTGTTAACTCCAGAGCCACGCCCTATTGGGTGTTAACCAGGTCTACGCTAGGGGGAGGGGCCAACTCAAGAACCAATCAGCCCTAGTCATTCAGGCGGCACTTGAGAATATTGAAAACTCTATAAGAGGGGAGAGGAGAGCTTGAAGACCCCTTTTCCTTTTCCGGTTGGAGCCAGAGACGCCTACAGCCAAAGCTGAGCTGCTGGTAGCAGAGCTGACCCATGTGGAGTGAGGAGTGCTGAGCAACGGCTGGAGGCCAGTGGGTAATCTTCTTACCGTAGAAGGGAAGCATGTATACGATTTTGCCTTATACCATCTCGCTTCTCTGTGGCCTCCTGGTTACTCTTGTGAGGCAGACTTATTGGGGCTGGAAGCTTTTGATCAAAATATCAAAATGGGGATGCTGGTTTGTGGGCCTGTTACTGTGGAGTGTAAATACATGCTTTAGTTCTCCTGCCTTCTGCCTAGAGAATTCCTTATATCCTGCGGTTCAGAACCTTTCAGGCACATATGAGATTCTCTTTGAAATCATAAATTCTGCCTTCCTAATATAGGGGGACAGACAAGGTAAGGAAATAAGGATTTATTAAGCATTTGATATATACCAGGAAAATTTGTTCTGTTGTACTATGAGTTATTTCATGATGGACATTTGTCTGTGTGTACATGGATGTCTTTTAATTATCAGAAAGCTTGAAAATTAAAAATGCTGGTACATTCCAAGGGTTCTTGTGATAAGTCATGTAAAATCACACTACCCAAAAGCTATGCTGCTAAAGAAAAAAAACCGGAAAAGATAGAAACACAAGAAAGATTTAGAACTCTTTACCTCCATGATGGGGCTGGATGCAAGGACTTTTTCTTCAATGTTGGTTTCACTGGAAGAGCCTCCAACTGTGGCAAAATATCGCATGGCATATTTAGCTGACACTGTCTTTCCAGCTCCTGACTCCCCACTTACTATGATGGACTGGTTCTTTTCATCTCTGCAAAGTCAAAGAAAAAGGGGACTGGTCAACCCTTGCCATTGAAAGCACACATTCTCTGTCAAGAGGATCTGTTTGTAAGATTTTAAATCTGGCTTGTGGCTTCTCCTCCGCATCCTTGGTGAGTTTAAGCAGCATGATCAGCTCAAAATTAAATTCCCCTACATCTGCCCCAATAAAATCCAACCTTTCCCATTTTGAGTCTTGAAAAAGAGAGCAGTTTCAAGGGTGTTTTGAGCAACTAAAAGCAATACTGTTGCCTTTCTCTTTATCGGTCCCCCATTAAAGCCTAAGAGGAAAGAAAGTTGAATCCATTGGTAAATATCATTCATTGAGGATCTATATGCAGTGTCCAATAGCTGATACTATAAGAAACTTGCATCTGACTACCCTTACAGCTTGGCACAATATTCACCTACTCCATGAAGTCTTCCCTAATTGACTACACACTACACGGATCAAGTCATTAATTTCATTCCTTAAGCATTTATTTGTTTATAGTTTATGTTATATTACCTCATACTGATTTTTGCTTACTAGTTGTCAGATGGCTCTCTCCAACCCTCTTGTGCTTTCATTGAAGGCACAAAGTTATTTTCCTCTTCCTTTATGTCCCCCACAATATTCCATAATCTAACACGTTCAGTGGTGAGCATTCACTAGGTGTTCTATCAATGTCTGCTGAATGAATACACGAATGAAAAGTCCCAATGAGTAACATGTTGATTTCTATCTCCTTATAGCACAGATGTTGGAGATCAAGATAAAATGAAATGAGTGATTTAGGTAAAATAGAATGAAGAACATCATGACAGAATTTAGTCCATTAATGCAAACAATATGTTAAACCCCTACGATGCATAGGACACTGTTCTGGGCTTTAAAGAAAATATAGGATGTCCAAAAAGGACTTTTGGGATACCCAATAAGTAGTTTAGATGAGTGCTTTTACCCTCAAAATTCATACTGCCTAGGGAATGCTTAATGTTTGTCAAAAGAATGAACATCACAATGAATGCCACAAAGGGTTTTGCTCATCTCTAGAAATCAACTGGTAAAAGCAGAGGATGGTTACAAACCTAAATTCTGCCTTTTAATAGCTCAAGGTCACAAAAAATATGCTATCCCTTTTGGGGACTTGGTTTCCTCATTTGTAAGATGAAGTTGGACTGGATAATGATCTTAGGGTGCAGAGGAAGGAATCTCAGAGATCATTTTACAGATACATTAACTCAGGAGGAGAGAAGTTAAGTGTCCTGCCCTGGGTCACACTTCAGCAGAACTTGGATTCAAATTCACGCACCCTGACTCCAAATCTAGTGTTCTTTCAATCATACCATATCCAAAGGCTTAATCTCTGAGGTCTCTTTCCAGTCAGAACTCAGGGAACTCCACGTGGATGGGGATTATGTCTTATTTATCTTTATTTTCTCCCATGTCAAACACAGCACATTATATCAAGTAGACACAAGACATATTTGTTGAACAAATTCTTTGCTTCTAGTTCTTGTTGTGTTGATATTCAATGCGAAAATTAAACTAAAAATTAAATGCATTACTCCTTAAGGGTTTTGTTTTGTTTTGTTTTCAAGTGGGAAGTAATAAGTAAGCTTTGTGTGTGTGTGTGCGTGTGTGTATGTAGATAGATTACATATGCATGTATGTGTACATGCGCACATAAACACAAATATAGACACACATATATACACAAATATAGATATACGCTTGTGTGCACATATATATGCCATATCTATATCTACATAGCTCCATCACTCTCTTTTTCTATCAATCTATCATCTCTCTGTTTATCTACCTAACATGGGGAGGGTGGGCAGGATACACAATAGACCAACGAACATTTTCTAAGCAGCTACGATGTGCCAAGCATTGTGCTAAATATTGTGGAAACAATGACAGAAACAAAAAAAGCTCCCGTCCTCAAGAAATCTTGCTTTCTATCAGGCTGGGGAAGAGATAGAATGTACATCTGTACGCAAAAATAACAGCAAAAATATAAGGTCATATGGGGAAGGGCACCAGCAGCTGTGGGGGAGGGGCAAATTGTGTACGCTTCATGTCGAAAGTGGCATCTAAGCTAATTTTCAAGGCAACAAGGGATCCTAAGAGGCAGATATGGAGAGTAAGTGCATTCCAGGCATGGCGGATAGTTGATGCAAAAGCATTGGATGGAGAAACACAATCAGAATAACCCAAGATCTGGCAGCTTCTACATTAAGAGATCAAAGGGCTTGGAATACGATATTCGGGAGGTCAATGGAGCTAGGATTAAAACCTAGAATCACCTACCCAGCAAAACTGAGTATCATGCTCTGCTGAGGACCCTCCGCCTTCAACAACCAACTTGTGGGGGTCTGTCATCCCCCACACCCAGGCCTCTGCCTAGCAAAGGGCCTGATCTCGCGGACAACGAATGGGGCAGGAGCCAAAGGTGTTGAGTGACTCCATTTATTGTTTCAGCAAGCAGCATTTTTATATCTTTGGTGACGTAGGCATTAGGGCTGCCCTACTTTCCTCCCCTTCTCTTCCTGAGCTAACCCGAAGTTCCCTGTGGTCAGGCAGTCCAGGCAAAGAACCGGAAGTTCCCTGTGCTCTGGCAAGCCCAGACAGAGAGCCGGAAGTTCCATGTGCTCAAGCAGGTCCGGGCAAAGACCTGGAATTGCTATGGAGGCAACAAAGGCGAGACCCCTCCTCCTGGCTCCATCCATATCGCAGAGCCCTGAGTTTATCTCAGCAGGCCCTGGGCGTGGAGGTCCGAGGCAGGGCTCAGCTCTAACTCCACCTGTAACAATGCTCCAAGGCAAAATGTGGGCTTTCAATAAAATAGAGGACTTTCAAGCTTTCTCAGTGAAAAGACCAGAGCTGAATAGAAAATCTGACTTTCAAACACAAGAATCAAGAGAAGCATGAAAAGGTAAACAAGAAAGAGAAATCATAAGGGACTTACTAAAGTTGAACTGTTTTGTTTACATCCCTACATAGAAAGATGATGTGTATGATTCATGAGATCTTAATATCATAGTAGCTAAAAGGCATATGCATATATATATGTTTATGTGTGTATATGTATATAAGTGAATATGCATGTATGTACATATGTATGTGTGTGTATATATATATATATATATATATATATATACACATATGGAGAGAGAGAGAGAGAGAGAGAGAGAGAGGACACAGGGTGAGTTGAAGATGAAGGGAAGATATCTAAAAGAAATAAAATCAAATTAAGGGATGAGAGAGGAATATATTGAGAGAGGGAAATAGGGAGAGATAGAATGGGGTGGATTAAAGCAGTTCTGTGGGAGGAGGAGAGAGGGCAGGTGAAGGGGAATGAGTGAATCTTGCTCTCATCAGATTTGGCCCGAGTAGAGAATACCGCACATACTCAGTTGGATATCTTACCCCACAGGAAAGAAGAGGGAAGAACATAAAAAAAGGCGGGGATGATGGAGGGGAGGGCAGATGGGGGTGGAGGTAATCTAAAACAAACACTTTGGAAAGGGGACAGGGTCAAGGGAGAAAATTCAATAAAGGGGGATGGGTTGGGAAGGAGCAAAATATAGTTAGTCTTTCACAACAAGAGTATTGTGGAAGGGTTATACATAATGATACACATGTGGCCTATGTTGAATTGCTTGACTTCTTAGGGAGGGTGGGTGGGAAGGGAAGAGGGGAGAGAATTTGGAACTCAAAGTTTTAAAAACAGATGTTCAAAAACAAAAAAAAAGTTTTTGCATGCAACTAGAAAATAAGATACACAGGCAATGGGGCGTAGAAATTTATCTTGCCCTGAAAGAAAGGAAGGGAAAAGGGGATGGGAGGGGAGTGGGGTGACAGAAGGGAGGACAGAAGGGAGGGCTGACTGGGGAACAGGGCAACCAGAATATATGCCATCTTGGAGTGGGGGGGAGGGTAGAAATGGGGAGAAAATGTGTAATTCAAACTCTTGTGAAAATCAATGCTGAAAACTAAATATATTAAATAAATAAATTAATTTAAAAAATAACTGTCTTTGATTTCTATTTTCCATCTTGCCCTTTGCCCATAACTCAAAACTCAGGTTATGAACAGAAGGGAGAACAAATCAATCTGGGATAAAGAATTTCCTGCTATAATCAAGAACAAACTATATTTCTATTTGTATACCAAGAACCACATTCCAGAAATGACTATGGACAATTCAAAAGTCTGTCCTAAAAACCCAGGTCTTCTTCATTATTGTTTAGGACAGTGGTGCCAAATTCAAAATCTAAATTCTACATAAGGATCTTGCCCATTGCATACTGACCTAGAAAACCACATGTTTACATTAACAATGTTCTACTATATTTATATTTATTTTGTTAAATATCTCCCAACTACATTTTAATCTGGGGTGGGGGGAGTGGAGATGTGTTTGACATCTCTAATTTAGGAGACTACAAACACAAATGGCCTATTAGACCATTTAGCTGGTATTAACAGTTTATTGTAAATTGGCTTATATCTGCAAGTTGCTCAATGCTGTCTTGTGGAAGAAGGATTAGGCTTGTTCTGTGTTGCTCCAGAGGACAGACCTAATATCAACAGTGGAAATTATAAAGAGATAAATTTTAATTCAATATACTGTCAGTCAAAAAGCACTTATTAAGTGCTTACTATTTGCCAAGCACTCTGATAAGTGCTGGGAATACAAAGAAAGCAAAAGGCAGTCCCTGCCTTTGATCAAATGGAGGAGACAGCATGTATGCAACTATGTACAAACAAACTATATATAAGAAAATTAGGAAATAACTAATAGAGGAAAGGCGCTAGAATTAATAGGGATTGGGAAAGGCTTGTTGTAGAAGGTGGGGTTGTAGCTGGGACTTGAAAGAAGCCAGGAGGCACAGATGAGGAGGGAGAATGTTCCAAGAGTGGGGAAGCCAGTGAAAATGCCCAGAGCTGAGAAATAGAGTCTCTTGATGGACAAACATCAAGAAGGCCAGTGTCACTGTGTTGGGATGTAAGAAGACTAGAAGGGAGGGAGGAGCTAGGCTAGGAAGGGCTTTCAACACCAAACAGAAGACTTTATATCAGACCCTGGAAGTGATAGGGAGCCACTGTCAGTAGAATAGAGTAGAGAGGTGACATGGTCTTTCCCACACTTTAAGAAGATCCTTTGGTGGCTGAATGGAGGGTGGAATGGAGCGGAGAGAGGCATTTGGTAGGCAGACTCACCAGCAGGCTATTGAAATAGTCACAATAGTCCAAATATGAGGGTATAAGGGCCTACACTGGGGTAGTGGCAGTATCAGAAAAGAAAAGGGGGAGTATTTGAGAGATGATGCAAAGGTGAGTCCAATATACCTCGGCAACAGATTGGATATAGGGAAAAAGAGATAGTGAAGAGTCAAGGATGATGCTTACATGGCTAGCCCGGGGAACTGTGAGGATGGTGATGAAGGGAGTGAGGTTTTGGGTGGGAAAGATAATAGGCTCAGTTTCAGACATGTTGATTTTAAGATGTCTACAGAACATCCAGTTCAAGATATCTAACAAGCAGCTGGTGATGGGATACTGGAGGTCCACAGAGAGGACTGGATAAGTAGATTTGAGAATCATCAGCACAGAGACGATAATTGAATCAATGGGAGGTGATGAGATCCCTAAGAGGGAGAAGAAAGGAGGGCCTTGTGGGAGGGTAAGACCTGAATGAAGATCCAGTAAAGGAGACTGAAATGGAGCAGTCAGATAGTAGGAAGAGAACCAGAGAGAATGGTATCTGAAAACCTAGAGAGAATCGAGTATCAAGGAGAAGAGGGTGATCAATCCAGTAGGAACTGATAATTAGATCCCTCCAACCCAATGAAATAAACTCCTTCATCAAGTAGTATGTTCCCTGTCACTGAAGTGTTCAGAAGCTGGATGACCACTTTGGGGGATTTTATACAACCAGTCTCCTGAATTAGGAGGGAGAGTAGACCGGATGACTATTACTTTCCAAATCTCAGATTCTATGACAAATTGTCCAACATCACATCCAACAGAGAACAAAGGCAGCTGATGTATATGTACATGAGAGAGTCACCAGCAGAGGAGAGAAGAGCCTCCTGTGTAGAGTAAGAGCACAAGACAGTGTGAAGGCTGAGGAGTCCTGGATTGGGAACGCTGGTGAGCACCATGAACAGTAAATGAGGGATAAAGAGAACATCAAGTCTGGGTGGTAGGAGGGAAGTAGCATGGAAAGGGAAGGTGGGCAGGCACTGAAAACAAACATTGACAACTGTACATTTTGCTGCAGGCTGGTGACAGCTCTTTACAGCCTCCATTATCAATCTTGTTCTCAACTGTCATTATCATTCCCCAAGATCCTTTCTCTTTGGAAGGATATTCAAGTACAGGTCAGTGTTTCGGAAGACTAGCAACAACTGGCAAGTGTTACTCTTCTATGCCTTCACTGCAAACTGTATTAGATGGAAAACTATTCTGACACCAGGAAATACAGACAATACAGACTGCAGAAGAACCCTTATTATACTTAATAGGGAGTATCATTTTTCCACTTCAGCTTCACAGTGATTCTCCTTTTCTATTTATAAACCTCTTAGGCGCAGTATGATACAGGTAATAGCAAAACTAATCGCTTCCACTGGCTTGCTGTTCCCATGAGGAACCATTTCCATTCCTCGTGTGGTCACAGAATCAGATACTATTTCAGCTGAAAGGAACCTTAGGAGTCTAAGATTCCATCAGATATGCAAGGCAAGGGAAGGACCAAAAGGATAAGTGTCTAGTCCAAGGTCACACAGTTCACAGAGCCAGGACTAGAGCTCCAGTCTATTAATTCCCAAACTATATTGACTGCCCTAGATTTTTATTCATCTGCAAACTTTTACCGACCTAGTCCTAATGCTAAAGCCTATTTATTTTTTTTAAAGTGACTTCTTTTGCTCTTCCTTAACTTTATATCTTGTTCTGCTTTTCCCTCAGGCTCTTGGGTCTTCCACCCCATCATCCATCCTCACCTCCCAACCTCATTCCTACAAGAAAAACAGCAAGTGCTTCCTCTTTGCATCTCTGAATGTCCTCAAGAGCTATGGTAGAAAATGTAGAACTCTCAATATTAGTGCATATTATAGTTTAGGTGGGAAACGCTGCACCAGTGCAAACTACTGATACATGCCACCTCACAGTGGTTTCCTCACCTAGACTATGGCTTAGGATATGGTCTATACAGGGAGACCAACTTTACTTCTTCATCTATAAAATTAAAGAGCCCACTGGATGATCTCCAAAATCTATTATGAATCTACTATTCTGGGGGTCTGTGCAAGTAATGTATGTATTGTAGTCAGACTATACTTAATCTCCATATCAACTTCATTTTTCAGCTAGTGTCTAATGAGTCAGCTATATTATATTAATGAAGTTTGGAATAATAATAACGATAATGAAGTGCAGCAGCTGGTGGCACAGTGAATAGAGTGCTAGGCCTGGAGTCAGAAAGACTCACGTTCCTAAGTTTAAATCTGGCCTTAGGCACTTACTGGCTGTGTGACTGTGGGTAAGTCACTTAACCCTGTTTGCCTCAGTTTCCTCGTCTGTAAAATGAGATGGAGAAATGGCAAACTACTCCAGTACCTCTCCCAAGAAAATCCTAAATGGGGTCATGAAGATTGGGACAAGCTGAAAATGACTGAACAACAAACATATGACCTCTGAATTCAGCGAATCTGGATGAAGATGAATATGAGGAATAACTTTTTTTTCTGTGATTCTGGATATCAGCTAATCAAGAGGTTAATACTATTAATTGACTGCACTAACTGACATTTATATGAAATTTTAAAGTTGGCAAAGCACTTTATATAGGTTACTTCATTTAAGCCTCACATTAGGTCTATGAGGAAACTTACTACTAGTATTATAATCCTCATTTTACAGGCTAATGAAACTGAGTCTGAGAGAAGTCCAGTGGTCCGCCCACAATCATACAATGGATATATTTCAGAGGCAGCATTCAAACCAAGTCATTCCAAACTCTAAGTTTAGGAATACATCAATTGTTCCTTGAGCACTGAATTTTAACATGTATACTACATTAGTCCAAATATAGGGCACATCCCAACATCCCTACTTCAATCTGGCTTGCATAAAACCTGGAGTGTGGTCAATAATTGATAATATTTTCACTTTATACATATATATGTAAAGGCATTTATGTGTGTGCCTATACATATTTATATAGATGTACCTACACATACACACACAAATATAATTTTAGATTCAAAGCCTATATTTCATCTACATAACAATGACAGCTATTGGTTTGCAGAGCACTTTATGGATGTTAGCTATATTTATGCTTGTACGTATGATTAGTTCCTAGTGTTTAAGGTCAGGGACCATGCTTTCTACTTATTTTGTATCCAAGAAAACAGCATTGATGACATTAGGTGTTCAATTAATCCTTCCCACCTTAATTAGAAT
This sequence comes from Trichosurus vulpecula, assembly GCF_011100635.1. NCBI lineage: Eukaryota > Metazoa > Chordata > Mammalia > Diprotodontia > Phalangeridae > Trichosurus > Trichosurus vulpecula. The sequence continues at coordinate 382,894,573 of NC_050573.1, forward strand.
TCATAGTGATTTCTCTGTGATGCAGCTTAGGAAGTAGGTCATCATCAGGCTTTCCCACATAATACCACTCTGTTTCTTCTCAGCCATAACTGTTACTAAAATGCTCTTTATGATTCTTCCTCTTGGATTCAGTCAGCCTGATACTTTTGCTCGGAGATATTTTCTTCTTATAGCTCACCAGGAAGGTAATATATACTACTATAATTTTCTTATGCTCTATTCATAGGCTCCCAAAGTGAGTGATACTGCCCCCTAGGAGGCGCAGGAACGATCCAGGGGGCCGGTAGTAGCCTCTGGTACAATTAGGGAGCATTGAATAAAAATAAGGGGGCGATGGAAGAACAAGGAAAGAGAAGAAAATTTTGAAAAACTGTTCACATATGTTTCATCTGTTGTGTAACAGAGTTACAGAGTGGTTGCATTATCTTCCAAATAAACACACAAAATACAAGTAATAACTGATTAGTGGTCAAGTACACTGACAGGTCTTTACAAGAGAGTGTTGGCAGACAAATGTGTCACGTGTTGTTTTGGAAGTCCAGCATGCATAGGCAGGAATATGTGCGTGTGATGACTTGTTTACAATACGATACTATATGGTTACATGATGCGATTTTGAGTCATCAAAATTTCAATGCAGGAAAAAACCCACAAATTTACATTATTAAGTTTAAGAGGTGTCATTTTTTAAAAAACTATATTTTTTAAAAAGACACGATTAAAAAAAACCATTAAAGCATTTAAGAAAGTTGATTTCCAGGGGGTGAGGGGACATTGAGTAATTTTTTTTTAAAAGAGGGCAATAGGCCAAATAAATTTAGGAACCTCTGCATCTAAATTCAAGATGTAGATGTAAATTTATCTGTATTACGGCTAAAGACCAGTCATTTCACAATTGCACAACTTAATGCCTGGAGGATTTGTCCTGTGAAATTTGGATTCAGTCAAAGGGTTGCACTTGAGAACCTAGAAGGTCACATGTGGCCTCGACGCTGTAGGTTCCACACCCCTGGCCCTGGACTATTACAATAGCCTGATGGTTGGTCTCCCTGCCTTATGTTTCTCTCCACTCCAATCCATCCTAAACTCAGCTGTCACTTTGATCTTCCTAAAGTTGAGGTTTGACCTTATTACTACAGTATTCAGTAAAACCCAGTGGTTCCCTAACCACTCCTAGCATCAAATATAAAATCTGTTTGGCTTTTAAAACTCTTCATAACCTGGGCCCTTCCTACCTTTCCAGTTTTCTTACACCTCATTCTCCTTCACACACTACGCAGTGCAATAACACTGGTCTCATTGATGTTTAGCACGGTATCTCTCAATTCTACAAGTTTTCACTTTTTGCCCTCTATAGTCCATATGTGACATGTCTTTACTCATCTCCACCTCCTAGCTTGCTTGGCTTTCTTCAAGTTTCAATTAAAGTTCTACCTTCTATAAGAGACCTTTCCCAGTCCTCCTTAACATCAGTGACTTCCTTCTGTGGTCAGCTCTAGCTCATTCTGTCTATACCAGGGGTGGGGAACCTGTGGCCTTAAGGTCTTTGGGTGTGACTGAGTCCAAGTTTTACAGAACAAACCTTTTTATTGAGGAGATTTGTTCTGTGAAGTTAGGATTCAGTCAAAGAGTCACACTTGAGGACCTAGAAGCTACAGGTTCCTCACCCTGGTCTATACCCTGTTGTTACATAGCTGTTTTAATGTTGTTTCTCTATTAGATTGTGAGTACCTTTCTTTGTCTCCCCAGAGCTAAGCACAGTGACTGACACATAGGAAGTGCTTAATAAATACTTGCTGACTGATTGACCACGTTTCATATATTAATGAATACTAGTACTCTGTGCTTGTGGAAATTTAAACACAGTTTAATAATATATTTATGGTTAATATTTTCAAATCAGCATAGAACATTTTATTTGAAGTGAACAAAAACTAAAATTTTAAAAAGAGACTGGAAGGGTTTTAATTCAAGAATCTGCTATTCTCCACAAAATTTTTTTTTGTTTACTCAGGATATGTAGATGGACAGACAGAAAGACACAGACAGACAGTATTTGAAACTCTGGTTAATATGAAGATTATGGATGTTAAGTTTTCCAAGGAAAAAAAGGACAAACTCCTTATTAATTGATCCTTCAGATAAAGCACCACACATTTAAAATGATAGGCTTTAATGTTATTAAATTAATGATGTTGAAAATCTCCACTTATGCTTCTAAGATGTAAGGGTGAATCTAGCAAAAATGTTAAAGGCACCAGAAATCAGATTTTAGCACAATGAATCACAGAACCTTAAAATAGGAACAATCTTACAGCTTATCCAGTCCAACCTGATACAAGAATCTCTTCTACAAGATTCTACTTAAATAGCCATTTAACAATAAGATAAGAAAAAAGAAACTGGAGAGTATAATCAGGGCCAAAAAGGAGATAAAATAATCTCCAACTGCAAATGATATGATGATTCACTCAGAGGAACCCCAAATATTCAAGGGAAAAAAACATTAAAATTAACCCAGGCCACCTGTTCTTAGTAGAAAGATAGTGAACTATAAGTACAGAATAAAGGTGTGCACACAGACACACACGGGGTGGTAGGGAGGGAGAGGGAGAGGGGGAAAGGAGGGGAAGGGGGGAGGGAGAGAGGGAGGGGGAGAGAGAGAGAGAGGGAAAGGGGGAGCAGGAGGGAGGGAAGGAGAGAGGGAGAGGAGGGGGGAGGGGGTCAATGTTTTAATTTGTTTTAATATTTTACTACAATGCTCAGTAATACTTGATTATACTTTATTGTTACAAGGAAGGGTTCTATGGGAGTGGGATGAGGTATATGAAATCATAACATCAATCCACAAAATCATCAGCCTTTTCATATATTATTAACAAAACCCAGCAAGAAGAGATAGAAAAGGAAATTCATTGTTTAAAAGAACCTACAGAATCCATAAAATAGCTGAGAATTAACCTTCTAAGATACATTCAGGACTAAAAATACAACTACAAAACAATTACAGAAATAAAGGAAGACAAGTGAGTGGAGAGATGTTCGGTTTTGCACCAAGACAACATAACAAACATCACGATACTACCCAAGCTAATTTGCAGATTTAGTGATATATCGAAATAATGCAAAATTCTAGAAGATTCTACAAAAAAGTCCAGAAGGTCAATAATAAAAAGTAGGGAGGAAGGACATCTTACATTACCAGATCTTAAACTATACTATATACCAGAAATCAATTATTAAAAGAAATAGAGAAGTTGAATGGAAAAGACAAGACCCAGAAGCAATCACAGAGTCATATAATGTCTGATAAACCCAAGAACACAACCAAGACAAATATTCCCTAGCAGACAAAAAGTAATTTGGCAGACTTTGGCTAATACATTCACACCCAAATTAGTATCAAGATAAAAGGCTTTATTATAAAAAAAAGTTTTTTTAAACTTTTAAAAAAATTTTAAAAGAAGAGGCTATATCTATGGTTGGGAGAAAATTCTTAAACAAGAGACAGAAATCAGGAAAGAGAAAATGTCTGTTTTATATAAATTGAGATTATATGACGTTAGAAAAATTTTGCAAGAATAAAATCAATGTAGGTACAATAAAAGGTGTCAATTAGGGGAAAAATCTTTATAGCTAATATCTTTAAAAGAAATTAGCTGTCTAAGATCTATAGAAAATAGTTGAATATCTAAAAAGAGAATAATTCCTTAATATATAAATATTTAAAGGATACAAAGAGGCAGTTTTCAGAAGAAGAAATGCAAACCATCAATTATCATGTGAAAAAAGGCTCTAAAGTACCAAAAGTAAAGTACTAATGAAAGCAACTGAGGTCTCTACTTCATACCCATCAGATTAGCAAAGATGAGGAAATTTTAGAAGAACTCTCGGAACAAAGGAACACTAGAGTACTGATTGATAGAGCGTTAAATTGGTTCAACTAATCAGGAAAACAGTTGGGAAATGTCCTAGAAAAATCAGAGAACTCTACCATATCCTTTCACTCCATGATGCCACTACTGCACCTATATGGATAACAAAACCAGAAAGAAAGTTATGGTACATGATAAAATATTTATAGCAGCAATTTCTGAGGTAGCAAAAGCCTGAAAACAAGGTGAGTGGCTGGACAAATGGCATGTGAATGTCATGGACTGTTGCTGTGTCATCATAAGCAACAAGGAATATGAAAAATTTAGAGAAATGTGTGAAGACACGTCTGAATTAATAGAGAAGGAAGTAAGAACCAAAAGAATAAATTACACAATAATCACAATTCAAAGGAAAGCAACACCAAAAACATCAAAACTCTGCTCAATGCAGTGGTTAATTTGGACTACAACACATTCCCTCTCTTCTTGGTAGATGGTGAAGTATAAGTACAGAATGAAGTGTGTATGTGTGTGTGTGTGTGTGTGTGTGTGTGTGTGTGTGTGTGTACATACACATACATATATAGTTGGTTATGGCCAATTTCTTAATTTGTTATAATATTTTACTACAATACTTGGCAATATTTGACTATACTTTGTTGTTATAAGGGAGGATTCTATGGCAGTGGGGTAAGGTATATTAAGTGATACCAATATTTAAAAACAATCATATCTTTTTATTTTGGAAGGGGGAGGCGAGGCAATCAGGGTTAAGTGACTTGCCCAAGGTCACACAGCTAGTAAGTGTCAAGGTTCTGAGGCTGGATTTGCTCCCAGGTCCTCCTAACTCCAGGGCTGGTGCTCTATTCACTGCACCACCTATCTGTCTCTATATCTTTTTTTTTAAAGTAGTCTTTTAGCTTTTGGATTTACTACTTCACAAGGCAGCTGATTCGTTTCTTGAACAATTCTAATTGTAACTTCTTCTTTGTGTCCTTCCAAAACAACAACCCAGTAAGGGTTTGTTAAGACCTCCAAAGCTACATAAACATAAAAGTCTAATTTTCCAAATGACAGTCCTTTATTTGAAGACAATAACTTCCCTCTTAAGCAGTCTCTTTTCTAGGCTAAACATCTCAAATTTAATCCATTTTCTGTTGAATGACATCATTGATTGTCCTTTCACTAACCCAGTACATTTTTTTCTAGATGAGTTTAAGGTGCCATGCTCAGAACCAAACAATACTCAAAAGTGGTCTGACTAGCACACACTCAGGTTGGACCTTTGACCCTCCCTGCCACTCCAAACCTTATTACAAATACCACCATCACTATAGATAAAATTAATTTCTTTTATTTTTTGCCATTTGGGTTGTTTTAGGCAAGCTTGTAACACTAACTTGTATTGATCTAGTGTTCCACTCAGACTCCTAGATCTTTTTCACGAAGGCTTCTCTTAAGTGATGTCTCCCCCATAAATACACATATTTAAAAAATCAAAGTCACTGTCTGCTAATATTTGTAACAGAGCCATAAATTACCCAGATTCCACATAAGATATAGTTTGCCAAAGCACCTAACAGATGCTTAGCATTAATTTATTAAATCACATCGGCATTTTGCAAATTCCTGCTGAATTTCATGTCTATATTTCATAACAGGGAATCAAGAAACATAAAAGTTCTCTCTAAAAACAAAACAAAAACAAAAAATACCCTCTAGGTTTAAGTGTAAATGACAATAAAGTTCAGCCTTTGAAATCGATTACATACATTCTTCTTCTTCAGGTATCATTATTAATCCTTGGAGATACTCAGATGTCATCTCCACATTTTAAACTATGGTACTCCAAAGAGAAATTCAATAGCAGTGATTTTAGAGAAATTTATATTGTTTTTGTAGGGAAATAAAAGCTAGAGGAAAAGTAGATGTATTTTCTTAAGGGCTTCATAAATAAAAGAAGACAGAATTCCTTTCCATTTGTGGAGGCCAGTGTGGTCCTACCAATAAGAACTAAAAATGAAGAATTCTGTATTTTCCCATTAGACATTCTATGACAGAGGTAAGGACTGAAACATGTACAAGATAATGACTCTTGTCAGTGGAATGGAGAACAACAAGGTCTAATTATTCTAGCATGATCTAGACAAATTGAAAACATGCCTAATCTTAACAGCTGCCCTTTAATCTGCTGCACGACAATGCTCGAATTTTCAAATATGCCCGAACCACTTTGAAAGGGATTGGGGTAGGGTGGGTAAGTGGAAGAAGTTTATCCAAAATTTAGTCTGTAAAGAAAAACGCTCATTTGCAGAGACTAGAATGGATTCCCTTGAACGGGAAAATATTGTGCATGAAGAAAGAAGGAGTTCATTTCTGTGATTCCTTAAATGTCAATTAACCAGCTACCATATTTATAGTCCAGGCTAGGATAACACTCCTTATATTTGGCAATGACTGTAGAAGCATCTGAACATATCTTCTTTGGTAAATCTGGGGCCATAGAATGGCCTGAGTATTCCAGAGGGTAATCAGGACCAATGATAGCCTTTGCATTTTCCAGGGGGTGCTTTTTCCATTCAAGTCTTCTTCCAAAGCCTCATTATGCCATTGAGGTGACCTTGGGTTTTCTAAGGAGGTGCAAGAGTTCTAATGGGTCCTACTAAGTTGGTAAAGCTCTGATCATGGGAGCAGCAATGGACTGTGTATCTGTAGTTCAAGAAACTTAGCTAAAGTTGGAGAGGTTCATTAGTGGGACTAATACTGCTAAACAACTGTTTAATTATGGGTTTACTTGTTTTGTTTTTTGGCTACAGCAATTCCTATACTCTACCAACTAAGGCACAGGGGAGTTGCAATTTTTGTCGGGAAAGGCAAAACCAACCATTGACGTATTTCAGCAGGAGTATGGAAACCATATGAACTTATTGCTGCCTCTGAAAATTCAAGTGATGGGCCTAGAGTAGGGGTTCATACCATTTTTGGTGTAATGTGTTTTGTCTGTGTGATGAAGTCTGTGCTCTTCTTCTCAGAATGATGCTTTTAAATACAATAAAAAAACCATAGGATTACAAAGGAAATTAATTATACTGAAATGTGGTTATCAACATTTAAAAACAAAACAAGTTCACAGATCACAAGTGAAGAACCTTTAGCCTAGAATCTTCTGGATTAGTTCAACCTACCATATGAATGCAGTCCAATACTGAACCACCATGCTTATAAACCTGGGAAGTATTTAAAGACAAGCAGAGGTGTTGTAATGGGGATCTTGCTTTTATCTCTTATTGCTTAAGCCTAAGAATTCACAGGCATAGGGTTATCACATTTAGATCATAGCAGCATGGAAAAAAAAGCAAGGCACTGAAATGGAATGGGCTAATGCCAGGCTGCAGAGAAAGTACAGGCTCACAACAGGTAGTGGTCACAGAGGACATGGGCATTGACAGTCCTGGGAAATCAGAGGCTTATCACCAGGATGATAAGTAGGGACATGAAAACAAGGGCACCAAAGGGCAGAGCAAGAAAATAGTCAATGATCAAGGCAAGGTGGTCAGAATTCCAAGAGGGTAAACTGAAGCAGGGTGCACACACCAAAGATCATTGAAAAAGAATGTCTTGAAGCAGCTAGATGGCACAGTGAATAGAGCATCAGTCCTGAAGTCAGGAGGACCTGAGTTCAAATCAGGCCTCAGACCCTTGACACTTACTAGTTGTGTGACCTTGGTCAAGTCACATAACTGCGATTGCCTCATCTCCCCCCTCTAAAAATAAAAGAATGTCTCAGGAAAGCAGGAACACAGACAGGGGTGAAGGAAGATGGGTTTCTCAAACTGTGACAATAGACAGAAAAATTATCCTGAGCCACCCCACTTCTCAGGGGAACCTAAGAGAGAGGCAAGGTTCTGATACATCCAGAAACACAGCATACTTTCTGATTAAGCAGGAATCTGTTCCAGGATGTGAAGATCTCAGAACCCACCAGTCAGTCTAGCTACAGAGGGGAAATAAGGGAGCCACAGATGAAGGCAGATTCCAAACGTGGTTTGGGGAAGGGCAAAAGACTACTTGCCATCTTTTAGTCAGTGCACAAACTCAAACTCTGAGCCAGAGCCCTAATTGGGAATGTTTATCCCCAAGCAGCTAGGGGCACAGTGGATAGAGTGTCTCCTCTAGAGTCAGGAATACCTGACTTCAAATCCGGCCTCAGACACTAAATGTGTGACCCTGGGCAAGTCACTTAATCCTGTCTGCCTCAGTTTCTGCATCTGTAAAATGAGCTGGAGAAGGAAATGGAAAATCACTCCAGTATCTTTGAAATGATTGAACAACAACAACAAATACCTAAGCTGGGACAAAGGGCACCAAGTATTTCCTCAGCAGTTTGGGGTGGGATGGAGAAAAAAATCATCCCATTCCCTCATATGCTTTATTCTCGCCCATTAGGTGCTACACAGCTGTTCTTACACTGCTGAAGGAATCCAAGAGTTGTGAAACCTCACCCTAGTGATGACTCTACTAAGAGTTATCCTGGCTTTAGGAATAGGGCCTTCAAAATTTGGGCCACATTTCTAAAGAAAACAGGAGTGACTCACCTTAAAAAGCTAAAGCTATGTGATTTTCTACTAGGAAACTGAACCAGAGAATATAGTGAGCAGGAATGGGATAGAAGAAGAGAACTGGGGCATCTGTTATAAAATAGTAAATTAAACATCTAGGGGAAAGCTGCCACTACTTTTACAAAGGCTAATACTTTAATATTAATAACCAAATTGGAGCGACATGGTTAGAAATCTGTGACAATAGGCAGAAAAATATAAAGTCCCTCAAGGGAAATTCCTGGCACAGTCACAAACATATTAGTTAAGTGAAATTTAAGGAGTCAACATAAAGCAATGGCTTTTCTTCCTCTAAGCACATTTTTCCCATTCAGGGTAAATTATCAAATATGTAATCAAAAAGAATGACGACGTAGCTGCATAGTCCCCTACTCAAGTGGTTTTTTTTTTTTGTGGTGGTTGTTTGGGGAAAGGGAGGATTTTTTGCTTTTTCTTCTATAGGTTTGTAGAATAACAACCACTGTGATAGAACAGGCTTTCATTTCAGTTAATTAATTTATTCTGACAAATGACTTCTCCACTCCCCTAACCTTGGTCTCCGAGGGACCAAGAGCCACCGGCTGAGACTGTAAGCAGGGTAATCCAAGGCAGAGAATTTGATTAATTTACCAGTCTTCAGTACAATTCTGTTTGAGAATAACTGCCTTACACCACATTCATCAGATACCACTGAAAGTCAAATAAAATGGATAAAGATCAAAAATTTCTTAACCTGAGTAAATGACACTGAAAATGAAGGTCCATGAACACAGTAGGGCAAATCACCAGTATTTTTTTTCCCTAAAGAAAAATGGCATTCTACATACCATGGGAAGTGATGGACTGTGGATCTGGGAAATCTTTTTATATGACAGACATTCACTCATCATGGGTGATTTAGCTGTATCCTTGCCTGGAGACAGGGGATTGGCCTCGCTGACCTCTCCACGATAACTGGAAAAGTAGTGGTTAGCAACATGGCAGCAGATCATCCCAAAAGCAAGTGACCACAGGCAATCAGTCCACAGAGGAACAAGAAGTGTCTCTCACTTCTACCTAGACAGCTAGGTGGCACAGCGGCTATTGCCCTGTTCCTGGAGTCAGGAAGAGCCGAGTTCAAATCCGGCCTCAGATACTTACTAGTTGTGGGAGCCTGGGAAAATCATTTAACCTTGCCTCACCTTCCTCAACTGTAACATGGGGTTAATAACAGCACTAACCTCACAGGATTGTTGGAAGGATCAAATGAGGTAATATTGATAAAGCACTTAGCACAGTGCCTAGCACATAGTAGGCACTATACAAATGCTTATTGACTTGCCCTTCCCTTCAGAGCAAATTTAGCCACATGTCAGAGCAGATATGGGCAGCTAGACAGTGCCATAGTGGATAAAGTGCCAGCCCTGAAGTCAGGAACACTCATCTTCCTGAGTTCAAATCCAGCCTTAGACACTTACTAGCTGTGTGACCCTGGGCAAGTCACTTAACCTGGTTTGCCTCAGTTTCCTCATCTGTAAAATGAGCTGGAGAAGGAAGTGACAAACCACTTCAGTATTTTGCCAAGAAAACCCCAAATGTGGTCACAAAGAGACAGGACTAAAAAACAACTGAACGGAGCAGACTTCCTGTTCTATGAGACAGGCAGGTAAGCACATGTTACTGTTTTTCTACATAAAAATGCAAGACTAGTGATCCACCACGAGCAGGGAGAGCGTGTTCTAATAGTAATGCGGACAGACCCTATCCTCTTCCTTAACCATGCTAACACCATGGTTCTAGGCCCAGTGGGTCAGTATCACGGATTGAGAGCTAAAAGGGACCTCTGGGCCTTCCTGTCTAACCCCTTCACATAAAAGTAAAGAGCCTGAGACCAGGTGGGATAAGTGACTGTCCACGGTCACCCAGGTTGTAAGCATCAGAGGCAGGGTTCGAGCTTCAGTTCTGCTGAATTCAATCAGTGTTCTTCTCACTGCACCATGCTGTACTAACTTGTGACTTTAAGCCTTGGGTTTAATTTGTCCTTTTCTATCTGGGTCAGTGTGCTAACAACCAGTGAGCTCTAAATGACTTTCATGGCATTTAATTTCTCCCCAAAACTCCTCCCCACATCCTACTTTTCCTGCTCTGGCATCCCTAATTCTAAAAACGGAGATGGCATCAGCCTAACCTATCTCATACGGCGGTAGGGATGGTCAAATGAGGTCACAGACATGAAAGCATTTGGGACACTTTCCAAAGTATCAGCTATTGCTTGCTAAACAGCTGAGCAGTCTCCAAGGCATGCTATGAAAATGGATACCTGTTTGACCACAGGGAAGCACCTTTATCCTTAGCTTCTATTTGTCCCAATGCAAATAAAAATTAACTGGGCCAGCTAAGGCATAACTGAGAGGTTGAGGAAGTGGTTTATCTCTGGCCTCTCCAACCTCCTCTTTCTGTTCCCTTTTGGTTTCCCTCGACATTCCTGTTATACCCCGCCTTCCCCTGCCTTTGCCAGCCAGTTAACAAACAATTGGTATGTGCCAGATACTGCGCTAAGCACCTGGGACACAAAAAGAGGCAAAAGGCAGTCCCTGCCCTCAAGGAGCTCACAATCTAATGGGGGAGACAAAAAAAACAAGCAAACAAACATGTACCAAAAAGCTATGTAAAAGGTACGTAGGAAATAATTAACAGAAGGAAGGCAGTAGAAGTAAGAGGGGTTAGGAACGTTTTCCCAGACAAGATGAGATTTTAGTTGGGACTAAAAGGAAGCCAGGGAATCCAGTATATGGCTGGACATGTGGAGATGAGGAGGGAGAGCATTCCAAGAATGGGGAATAGCCAGGGAAAATGTCCAGAGCCAAGATATGGAGTGTCTTGTTCTTGGAATAGCCAGGAAGCCAGTGTCACTGGGTTGGGTGTAAGAAGACTGGAAAGGTAGGAAGAAGCTTGGTAATGAAGGGCTTTGACTGCCAAACAGAGCATTTTGTATTTGATCCTGGAGATAATAAGGAATCACTGTAATTTAACTGAGTAGGAAGATAACATGGTCAGACCTGCACTTTAGGAATATCATCTTGGTGACTGAAGGGAGGATGTCCTGGAACAGGAAGAGTCTTAAGGTGGGCAGACCCACCAGGAGGCTATTACAACAGTCCAGACTTGAGGTAATAAGGGCCATCACCAGGGTAGTGGCAAGGTCAGAGGAGAGAAGGGGGTGTATTTGAGAGGTATTGCAAAGGTGAAGTTAATAGGCCTTGGTAATGGCTTGGATATGGGGGGTGGGATGTGGACAGAGATGGGGAAGAGTCCAGGATGTCTACCAACTGTGAACCTGAGAGACTAGGATGCTGCGAGTGCCCTTTATTTCAGGAGCCTACTAAAAGCAGTACAATAAAAACAGGTACTGGACAGGGAGTCTCAGGAATTGAGTGCAAATCCCAGTTTTGTACCGATAACATGTATGACCTTCAGTAATCAATCACTCAACAAGAAATTATAGCACACTATGCACTTGCTTAACCTTACCAAAAGTAGTACAATAAAATAGGTACTGGACAGGGAGTCTCGAAAACATAAAAAGAAACATTTTCTTACATTTTGAGGGGAGAGAGGACACGTATAACCACATACAAAATTTATATTGAATAAACACAAGGCAATTTTTCAAGGGGAATGACTAGCAGCTTGGGGGAAGAAGAGCAAAATTAGGAAAATCTTCATGTAGGAGATAGTGCTTGAGCTTAACTTTGAAGGAAACTAGAGATTCTAAGAGTCCAGGAGGGAATGCATTCCAGGCACGAAGGAAGCCTGAACAAAGGTACCAAGTGTTTTGTGTAAAGAATAACAAGGAGCCTAGTCAGACTGGATCAGCTAGTACCAAGAGTGCATGAAGGGGAACAATGTATAATGAACCTGGAAAGATAAGTGGGAGGCAAGTTGTGAAGAACTTTAAATGCCAAACAGAGGAAGTTATATTTGATCCTAGAGCTAACAAGCAGCCACTGATGATTAGGATGGAGAACTTCAGCAGCTTGTGTAGAGAGGATGGACTGGACAAAAGGAAAAAAAAACAGAAAAACAAATTAGGAGACTAAGGGCGAAGATTAGATAAGGGCCTGGACTAGGCTGGTAGCTAGGTTGATAGAGAGAAGGGGATGGGCCCATGAGATTTTTGTGGAGGCAGTATTGGCAAAATTTGCAGAACTGAATCACCCACCTCTTTGGGATTCAGTTTTCTTGTCAACAAAATGAAGGAATTAGATGACCTCTAAAGACCCTCTTTTCTTACCATTCGAAATCTATGATCCTATTTCAATCAGAACAGGAAAGGATGTCAGGGTATCACTTACAAAATGTAATTCATTCACATCGATGTGCTACCTCTTCCAAACATTTACATGATTAAGCTTTCTCCCCTTAATTATAATTATATATAAATATAATTATATAATTAATCAATAATTATGATACCCTTTTTTATTGTAAAGCTTTGCCTCTGTGTTATAAGAAACTTCAGAAGAAAGTGGGTTGGTTGGAGGGTTTTTCTTTTAATTATGGAATTCTTTCTCCTTGCCCCCGAAATAATTATACAAGGTTGGCCCTGAATGTAACCTCCTCTTCAGTCATTTTAGGCTTCCTTTTTTAGGGGAAGATGGCCAGAAAGGGATATATGAATAACTTGGCCCTCCTCGCCAGAGTCCACTGTCATTGAACTCCACTCCCATCCAGTGTACGGTCCATATCCTGATAATAGTTTTCATAATCTTTTAGTCTTTCAACACACAAAGAGGAGTTGAGAGGAAGGGAAGGAATTAGGGAAGTAGCAGAGACAGCTATTTCAGGATCTCAGCACTGGGGGTAGGGACGGGAAGGAGGAGGTCAAAGAGAATAAGATGTAAATAACATGGATACCAGCAGGTATGTTAGTGGGGATAATTAAAAATTAAACATGTGAGCACACACTAATTGTAGATATCAAGGAACCACCAGTGAAGAGAGAAAAACCAAAAATGTGGTTTGTCTGTACCAAAGTAAATAGTAATTGTAGTTATGTGACCTGCTTACCTTTATGTCTAATTACCAGGTGGCACAATAAAGGTTCTATGTCATTAAATGTGCCTGATTAACTTTGTTAAAAGTTTTATTTGATTCTAATAGTTAATTCCATGCACCCATGCTCAGTCTTCATATCGAAGACTGAGTTCCCTGAAGCCACATGACCACCAGCAAATAAAATGATTAGCAGGACCACTGGTCGATACAAAGTGAGCCACTAAGTGGTGGTTGAGAAAAGCCAAGCAACCATCCATCCAGTGGCCTTCCTAACCCACTGCTCTGCTCTCTTTGAGATCATAGTGGCATAGATTTAGAACTGAAAAGGACCACAGAAGCCATCCAGGCCAATTCATTCCTTTTATAGATGAAGAAACTGAAGCTGAGATTACATCACTTGCCCAAGATCACACATCAAGCAATTTGAGGCAGGATTCAAACTCAGGTCTCACTCCAGGTCCAGAACTTTTGTCTATGGACCACCTAGTCATAACCTTCAGGGAAAAGAAAGGGAATCCTGTATGCAAAAATTGCATTTGAATGTGAATAATAATAACAGCTCACACTGACATACATAATACCTTCCCAGTTTACAAAGTGTTCTCCTTACAACAATTACAGAAGGTAGGTAAGGTGGGTATTATTATCCCCATTTTATAGACGAGATTGACACTGGAGGCTGGTATTTAATAAATGCTTGTTGAATGAGCCAAAAGGTCCCATTACTAGGCAGTGGAAGAACCAGGCCTTGAAACCAAGATTTCAGACTTGGTGTCCAATGATTTCAACTATATCTGCTGCCTCTCTATTGCAAGATTTCACTTAAAACAGTCAGATTTTTCATGCCAGAGGGAAAAAAAAGATGAGGTGGAGTTTGGCCAGCAGAAAAGTGTACCATCATAATTTAATTCCCCTTCTTTTCAGATAGGATAATGAGCTTAATGGATTAGAGGTTTAGCCTGATTAAGACAAGGGAGGCCAAAGCTCCGTCAAATATTGGATATGGGGATTCATGCTAGCCTCAGGTGAAAAAAAAAGCAAAAAAATGGAAACTACAGTGAATCAGAGAAACCCCTGCTGAGCAGAGCCAATTCTTGAAAAGCTCCGCGCTGTGTTTTAGGGACCCTAACTGAAAGAGAATTTAGAGATCTTTGGAACAGAGTTGCTCACTAGAAGATTTCTATTCTCCAGAGGTCCATTTTGACTTCTATTTTGTTTTCCTCAGTAGAAGGAGCAGAGGACTTGGAGTCTGGGGATGTAGGTCCAAATGCCAGCTCTGTCACCTACTTGCCTCCATGACCACTTCTCTGGGTGTCAGTTTCCTCATCTGATAAAATAAGAAGTTTGGGTTAAACAGCCTCTGAGGTCTCTTCCAGCTCCATGATTATGATCCTATGAGGTGGAGTATTGATCGTTACACTCTTGGATTGGGGGGTGGGGGGAGAAGCAGCATCCATACATTTTCCATTTTCCCAGGTTTTCTGTGTAGTACCTGTCTCTTAAGAGACTGAGACAATCTCCTCTAAGTCAGAAGTTCTTAGCCTTTAGGGTATCATGGAATCCTTTGACAATCTGGTAAAGCTTATAAACCCATTTTAAGAATAATGCTTTTAAATGCATAAAATAAAATGCACAGGATTACAGAGGAAGCCAGTTATATTGAAATACAGTTAACAACATACTAAAAAAGAAAGTTCAAGAATCCCAGCCCTAAATGAACCCCTTCGATCCTTTGTTTCATTAAAGTTTCTGATACAAGGATTACATTCTTATGTTGGTATCAGGACCCAACTAATATCATAGAGAAAGGTTTTGTTTTTTTTTAAAGGGGGCAACAACTGAAAAAAAAATTCCTTCCCCTGCTAGTGCTATATAGACTGAAGCATGCTATTTTTTACTTTCTTTTTTCATTCTTTTTTTATTCAAGTCTTCTTGTACAAAATGAGTAATATGGAATATTTTGCATGATTGCACATGTATAAACTGTATCAGATTGCTTACCATCTCAGGGAGGGGAGAGGGGAAAGAAGAAGGGAGGGATAGAATTTGGAACTCAAAACTTTTTTAAAATGTTAAAAAAATTATTTTGACATGTAATTGGGGAAAATGTTATATTAAAAAAAAACAAAAAAGAGAAAGAACCAACCAATGAATTGGTCATGCAACTAAAAAATATAGAAAAGCAACAAATCACAAATCCCAACTAAATGTCCCCCCAAAACTTCAGAAAATCAAAGAAGAGATAAATTAAATTAAAAAAAATATTTTAAAAAGAGGCACATCCAAGACCTGGCTTCTAAATTATCAAGAGTCAAATCTACCACCATGCAGGTATCTCTTTAGAGTATAAGATCCACATTCCAATCATGATAATGGGGGAGAGGGAAGGAGAACCAAGACTGCATATTTATTCATTCTACCACTGTTTATTAGATATCTACAAAGTGTAAAACCTCAACTAAAATTGTAACCCGTATGAGACTCTGAGTTCTTACAGGCTATGCTAGGAACACAAGAGTTGTGGCATCACTTATACTGAGATAGGGTTTAGGATGGACTATGAGTCTGTCATCTGAAAAACAATCTAGCTAAGTACAGAGAGACCCACCATCAAACTGCTAGCCACAGTTTTTACCCTGGAACTAAAAAACTAAGGAATAGGATGGGGATGGGGACTGCAACTACAGTCTGGGACTGCCTAGAGTGCTGGACCTGGAGTCAGGAAGACCTTGGTTCAAATCTGGCTTCAGACACTTCCTAGTTGTGTGTCCCTGGGAAAATCACTTAACCCTGTTAGCCTCAGTTTCCTCATCTGTAAAATGAGCTAGAGAAGAAAGTGGCAAACTCCTCCAGTGTCTTTGCCAAGAAAACTCCAAATGAGGTCACAAAGAGTCAGGCATGACTAAAACTATTCAATAACAACCACCATATAAATATGTGCATACACACATATGTTGTATGCACAGTTTTTTGCATGTTGTCTCCCTCATTAGAATTTGAGTTCATTAAAGGTAGGGAACTCTAGCTTTAGTTTTCTTTGAATCCTTAAGCATTTAGCACAATGCCTGAGGCACAGTAAATGCTTAATAAATGCTACGGAGTTTATGAAGTGGAATGGTATAGAATAGGAGTGGGGACCCTGCAGCCTTCAGACCACATGTGGCCTTACAGGTCCTCAGGTATGGCCTTTTGACCGAGTCCAAGTTTTACAGAACAAATCCTTTTGTTAAGGGGATTTGTTCTGTGAAGTTTGGAATCAGTCAAAGAGGCATACTTGAGGAGCTAGAGGGTCTCACATGGCATTGAGGCTGCAGGTCCCCCACACCTGGTATAGAACAAGGTTGGAATACTAGGTAGGAGGCAGATTGTAGAGGGACTTAGAATACTAGATAGAGGAGTTTTCATTTATTCTAGAGTCAATGAGAGCCACAGAAGATTTTTGAGCAGTCAAGTTACAGTTAGATTTGTGCCTTAAGAAGTTTAGATTGTCTGTTGCGTAGGGAATTGGAAAGGGGGCAGGCTAGAAGCAGAGAGCCTAATTAGAAGACTACTGCAACAGTTCATAAGAAAACTAATGAGGTCCTGATCTAAGGTGGGGACAATATCAGTGGAGAGAAGAGGCCAGATTAAAAGATGTTGTGAAGTATGACAGGATAGCAGGCATGTGATGATGTTCTTGTTGCTCTTCCTTCGTTCCTGAAGAGGACCAGTGACATGATGGGGTAATGTCTGACTTGTACATGAACTGGATTTAAGTGGGGCAGAGATGGGCAAATTCATCAACTTCATTCTCTCCTCCAGAGTCATCAGAGTCCAGTGGCAAGACAAAAGTTAAGGTGACTGGCGATGGCCTGGGGTGCTGGGCATAAGAGCAGGAAGGTAACTCTGAGTTAAGGAACCTGGGGGACTGAGAGAATGGCGGGGCCTTCATCAGCAAGAGGGACACTTGCACAGAAGGCAAGATAATCAGTAGTATTTGACAGACCAACTCAAATACCACCTCCCAGAGCCCATAAAGTGGCAGAACTAGGAGTAATGAGTGGAAGTAGCAGACAAATTTAGGCTTGATATGAGGGAGAAATTTATAATAAAGAGAGGAATCCAAAGTGGGACAGACTATGCTGGGAGGTGATGGGTCCCCTTTTCACTGGCACAAGACAAGTCTGGATCACTACATATCAGGGAAGTGGTAAGGTTCTTTTTCAAGTATGGCTTGAACAACATGACCTCTGTAGTTCATTCAACTCTGAAATTCTGTTTCACTGAGAGGTCATTACTGATCAGAGAGGTGCCAATCCAGATATCCCCAATAATAACCTAGAGCACTGCCTCTGTCTAGTCTATTTCTAAGGAGTCCTTGCTCTCAGAAAGGTCAACCTTTCCTCAGCTCTTTCCTCTATCAGACCCAGCTTAGTCTAAATTCTCGGTGTTTCCATTTTATCTCTTTAAAATGGAGCTGACAATGCCCATTTATAAATGTAATTGAAACACTATTATACCAAAATGCTTTTTCTTCTTTAGAAAATGATGAGAGGGATTATTATCATATGTAACTATATATATATATATATATATATATATATATATATATACATACACACATTTTTAAAAATTTCTCACCCCATGCTCAATGCCCTTAAAGGATCTCATCTTCTCCTTCAGCTGAATTTGACAGGCAGGTCTCCAGGAAACTTTTAATGACTGGCCTATGCCAGGAATCTTGGGTATTCCCTAAGCAAACAACGTTTAGAAGTGGAAACACCCAGAGGCAGAGAAGGAAGTGGGGAATCCAATCGTTTTTAAATCTTTCAAGACTAGAGGGATATTTGTCATGTTAGGAATAGAAGAATGACTTTGGAGACCTCTCTGGGCCTTTGGGAAACTGAGTAAGGAAACCATGGGCAGTGAAACTAGAGCTGATTAAATCTATGTTTGAGAAGCTTTCTGAGACTGGAAGCCGGTAAGGAGAAGGCTTTAATGTTAAGCTGAATGAAGAAGCTGGGCTTCTGAGGGCCAGGACAGTGCTGCTAGAGTAGAGTAGAGCAGTTATTGGCAATACTATCAAAGTCCTTTAAAATAATTAAGCTCAGAAATATACCTTAAGTCATAGTCAATAGTCTTAATAATACTAAGCTAGCATTAATATAGTATTTGAAGGCTTGCAAAGCACTTTACATACGCTATCTCATTTTATTCTCATAACTACCCCAGCAGGTACTGTTATTATCATCCCCATTGTCCACATGAGGAAACAGAGGCTGACAAAGTGACTTGTCCAGGGTCACAACGTTAATAAGTGTCGGAGGCCAGATTTGAATTAGGTTCCTCCTGATTCCAAATCTATTGTACTCTATGTATAATCTCTCAACCCTGCTGCCTCCTTAAGCTAATATCCAATCTTCCTCTATCGTTTTACTGTCCCAACTACTTGAAAAAACCATCTGCATTCAACACAGCTCCTTCTTTGATCATTCTTTTGTTCCTCTGAACCTGACTCTCACTCCATACTACTGAAGCTGCCCTCCTTTGAAGACCCTAATGGCTTTCTTTTTTTTTTTTTTTGCTTTTTGGCAAGGCAATTGGGGTTAAGTGACTTGCCCAAGGTCACACAGCTAGTACAAATGTCAAGTGTGTGAGGCCAGATTTGAACTCAGGTCTCCTCCTGGGGCCAGTGCTCTACTCACTGCGCCACCTAGCTGCCCCCCCCAATGGCTTTGTAATGATTAAATCCAATGTTCACTTTCTACATTCTTAGTCTACCTGACTTCACTGCAGTTTTCGATACTGTTGTCTTATGGTGGGGGGAAGCATCAAATCCTCAAAAAAGCATTTGATTCCTTTTTTTTTTAATTAAAAGACCTGGGTTCTAATTCAGATTTAACTTTGAACAAATTATTCCACATCTCTGGGCTTCATTTTTCTCATCTGTAAAAGTGAGAGGATTAAGACCAGCTAACATCCCTTCCAGCAATCTATCAAATTCATAGGCTACTTTCTATAGTTTTTCACTCTTGTTCTCCCCTTCACCGGCTCCTCTTTTTTCTTCTGTCTTCTAGTATATAGCTGCTCCCCAAAGCCATCCTTTCCTTTCTTTAGGCTCCCTGGATAGCTCTCTTTCACTTTCACAGCTTCAACTATTATATATTAGCAGACGACTCCCAAATCTATCTAAACTCTCACTATTTGTACAAATCCCAGATTCGTATTTCCAGCTTTCTGCTATACAGCATTTTCTACCTGGATAGCCTGTAGCTACCTAAAATTTTAACAGTACAAACAAAAAACTCTCCATCTCTATCCCTTCTCCTGAGATCATTACTATTTAAGGGATCATTATTCTCACAGTAACAAATGCTCAAATCCTCAGTCTTTGATTCACATTCACACACACACACACACACACACACACACACACACATCTAATTTACTTGATAAATCCATAAAATCTCTCCAGTCTATCTCTTTCCACTGCTTCAACCACCATAGTCCAGGCCTAAATAACCTCTTACCTCAACTAATCCAACTACCTACACTAAATGCCAGGCCAGGAGCCAGGAAGACTCATCTTTCTGAGTTCAAATCTGACCTCAGCCACTTTCTAGCTGTGTGACCATGGGCTAGTTACTTTACCCTGTTTGCCTCTGTTTCCTCATCTGTAAAATGAGCTAGAGAAGGAAACGGCAAACCACTCCAGTATCTTTGCCAAGAAAACCCCCAAACCGGGTGACAGACAGTCAGAGATAAGTGATTAAACAACAACATCAAAAATAAGGGGTTCAACAGGTCAAGAGGAGGGGATTCCAGGGAAGGGGACCAACTTTAGCAAAAGCAAAGAGATCTGAACCAGTATGTTTGATTCTTGGCTTTGTTCTTTACCTGGGAGGGCAACTTTGAAGTATAAATGAATGTGCCCATATACCTCTCTCCTCTGAATAATGGGCCCTTTCTACTACAATAAAACGTTTCCCACATTTGTCGAGATTAATCTAAGTAGGGCTCATTATGAAGAACTTGTCAGGACTTTAATGATGATTAGTGGCACCTCTTCTGGAAGAGAGATTTGGGACCATGAATCATTTGCATACCTCTAAGTGGAGTAATTAGAACAACCTCTGAGTCCTTAGATGACATATGTGTGTGTGTGTGTGTGTGTGTATATATTTATATACATACAGGTATATTGAAAATGTGTGTGTGTGTGTGTGTGTGTATACACACTCTTTAAACAGTTCCTGCCACAGATGCCAAAATCTGAGGACTCTAGTAATTATACTGGAAGAGTTCCCTTACACACTGGAAATTCCCAAAAGGTGAGTTGGGCTTTTTTTAAAGTAATTTACCAACAACCATAACAGGTTTAAAATCTTGTTAAGTCAAGAAAGACTCAGCCAAATTAATTGAAGAGGTAATAGGTGTTCTCCAACCATCTCAAATGAAGATATATTCTCTGAGCTTTAAGATCACCAGGCTTGCTTTGTTGTACTTTTCCTGCCTCCAGGAAGAGTAATGTGAAGCCGTGTTACACTCCAGGGGCCATCCATCCTCCACCACTTGAGAGAGGAGACAGCAGATAGCATGGGCACATGGTGAGTTACAACACACCCCAGAAAACGACCAGACCGATACTTGAAAAGGGGAAATATCTTTATGCTTTAGTGGATAGGTTTAGAAAACATAAAGCACAGCTCAACTCTAAATGTGCTGATGTCAAGCACTCACTGAAGAGGAACTAACTTGGCTGGCCACTGTGTAACCTTGTAGAAATCACAGCCCCTCCTAATGCTTCTCTATGTTGAGGCCTGTTCAAAAGATCTGGTCAACTGTTTTCCCCTTAGAATAGCTTGGTGGAATAGAGAAAGCACTAGGCTTGGAAGTTTTGAGGCCTGAGTCCAAGGTTTTGCTTTCTGGCTCTGCCACTTACTACATTAAGTGACTTAAGCCTGGAAGAACATCAGTGTAGCTGGTCCATGAGCATTAAGTGCTTACTATAAGCTTTATACTTTATTATATATGTAATATATGTGTGTGTGTATATATATATGTGTGTGTTTATGCATACATATATATACACACATATATATACATATATGTATATATATATATATGTATGTGTATACACACACGCGCACACACACACACACACACACACACACACTTTGTATCCTGAGGATACAAAGAGAAAAAAAGTTCCAGTTCTCAAGGAGCTACTAGTTTATTGGGGGGTGGGGGGAGAAAACATGTAAACAACTAAGTATAAACAAGACATATGCTAGATTAATCGGAGAAGGCACTAGAATTGAGAAAATGGGAAAGGCTTCTTGCAGAAGGCAGGATATTAGCTGACCTCTTAAAGAAGCCAGGGAATCCATGAGATGGAGATAAAGAGGGACAGAGTTCTAGATGTAGGGGAACATTCAGTGAAAATGTCCAGAGAAAGAAGATGGGGTGTCATGCACAAGAAACAGCAAAAAGGCCAGAGTACATGGAGGAGGGTAAAGAGTAAGAGGGCAGCTAGGTAGCACACAGTGGATAGAGCTCTCAGGCCTTGAGTCAGGAAGAATCATCTTCCTGAGTTCAAATCTGGCCTCAGACAATTACTAGCTGTGGGATCCTGGGCAAGTCACTTCACCCTATTTGCCTCAGTTTCTTCATCTATAAAATGAGCTGGAGAAGGAAATGGCAAACCACTCCAGTATCTCTGCCAAGAAAACACCAAATGGGGTCATCAAGAGTCAGGCCTGGAAAAAGACTCAAGAGCAAGGTGTAAGAAGACTAGAAAGGTAAGACAGAGCCAGTTTACAAAGAGATTTAAAAATCAAACAGAGGATCTTATATATGATGCTGGAGGCCACTGGAATTAATTGAATAAGGGGGTAATATGGTCAAATTTGGGCTTTCTAGCAAGATCATTTTGATATGTGACTAAGTAGATGATGGTCTGGAACAAAAAGAGACTTGTTGACAGGAAGACAAACAAGAAGGCTACTGTAATATTCCAGGTATAAAAGAATAAGGGTCTGCTATGTCGAGGAGAGAATTGGGTGCATACAAAAGATGCCATGAAAACAGAAAAGACTAGACTTGGCAACAGATTGGAAATAGTGGGGAGGAGTGAGAGGAGAACGAGGATAACTGCTCAATTGTGAGCCTGAGTAACTGGAAGATAGTAGTGGCCTCAACAGTACTAGAACAATTACAGGAGGGTCATGGAGGGAGGGGAAGAGAGTAAATTCAGTTTTGGACATGCTGAGTTGACTAAATCTTGGTCCTTGGACTTTAAATTTAGTGTTTTGTTTTTGTTTTCCCTCACTATATTATGCTGCTTCATTTAATTATCTCTCAAATGGGAATAGTCGTACTCATACTCTCACTACAGTGAGAGTCAGACATGACTATGATGGACATTAATAGAGGGATTTTAATGATCTGTCCATAGCTCTCTTACCTGTCTCATACTTACTTCTCCAGGAACAACAATCCAGTTCCTTCAAATATATCTTATATGACCTGAGTCCAAGCTGATCACCATCTTGTTTTGCCTTCTTTCTATACTTGAAAGAACATTTGATTTCTAATCAAGAGGGCTGCAGTTCAAGCCTTGGCTCTATGACTTTCTATGTGTCTAGCCTTGGCAAGTGACATCACTTCTCTGGCCTTCAGTTTCCTCATCCCTAAAAAGAGTGGGTTGGAGTAGATGAGCTCAGAGGCCCCTTCCAGCTTTAAATCTAGGATGCTATGATGCATTCCAGAATGGGCAGCTTGGAGTATTGGTCACACATTACAAAGACCTAGGTTTGACCCACATAAATCATTGGCTTCTCTGTATATTACCAGTGAACCCCAGCAGGAAGAGTTAGATAAACTCCATTCAAAATAACTACAGTATGTATAAAATATTTTGGTGATTTTTCCTAAAATGCAGGTATGATCATGTCACCTTCTTTATAAACTCCAGTGGCTCCCTATTGCCTCCAGGATCAAATACAAAGTGCTCTGTTTGGCATTCAAATTCCTTCTTAAGCTAGCTCCCTCCTACCTCTCCAGTCTCCTTATATTTTCCTTCTTGGCATTGACCTTTTGATCCAACAACATTGGCTTCCTGGATGTTTCACAAACAAGAAGCTCCATCTCTCAGCTCCAGGCATTTTCTCTGGCTGTCCCCCATGCCTGGAATACTCTCCCTCCTCCCCTCTGCCTGCTGAGCTCCCTGGCTTCCTGTAAGTCCCAACTAAAATCTCACCTTTTACTGGAAGCCTTCTCCAATCCCTCTTCATTCTAGTGCCTTCCCTTTATTAATCATTTCTTATATATATAGCTTGCTTCATATATATTTGTTTATGTGCTTATATATTGTGTTCATATTAGACTGTAAGCCCTTTAAAGGTTTTTGCTTCTCTTTGTATCCCTAATGCTAAGCATGATGTCTGGTATATTGGAGATGCTTAATGAAAGTTTAATGATTGATTAGGTAAAACAAGCAAAAGATCCAGGTTTGAGTCCTGGATCTGCTCGCAACTTTCTAAGTTATTTTTAATCTGTAAAAAGGGGTAAACATAACTTGTATTATCCTATTCTCAAAGGGTTATTTTGAGGAGAATGCTTTGTATAAAGTATCAAAAAACAGAATTATCAATATCTTTCTTAAATTAGTTAATTGATTACTTTTCCTAACTTGGTAGCAAAATGATTCCGAACACTGACAAAAGCCACAAAACAAAGCAAATACTCCCAGAAAAATGGCTCCATTGTTTCCCAGAATCTGGTTCAATTAAAATGAATAAGAATGAACAGGGATGAAAAAAGTCAATCAATAGCATCTTCAAGGTGGCAGTGATTCAATTGGAACTAAAGTCCTTCCCAAGAAAACAAGTTGTGAAAGAGCATATAAAATAGAAATTATTTGTAAATTGGAAATATGTAAAAATAGACGTGATCTGCATTGCTCACATTCCTAGATGTAGCCATTGAGAAAATCCTAGTGATTACCTACAGCAGTGATCTCCAAAGCGGGAGTTCTGCTATGACCCTATATGATGCATGATCAAGAGGGGATGGGAAGAAGGGCTGTGTCCCACCCTGCCCATGACACTGGGTGTTGGTCCATCAGGACAGTTATAACCAAATTGGCACTGAGACATATAGCAGTATCTCTGCTGGTACCACTAGGGAAAATTAACTGTCCCCCACCAACATTCACCCCTGAGACTGCCATTTCTGTCTCCACATCCCACACATAAGTCTTCTCTCCATTCACACAGCTACCAGCCTAGATGAGGTCTTCCACTCCTCCTCACTACTGCAATAGCATCTTAATTGGTCTCCTTCTCTGAAGCGCATCCTCCACACACCTGCCAAACATAGGTCTGACCATGTCATCAACCTATTCCTTAATTTTTCTTTTCTTTCTTTTCTTCCTTCCGTCTCTCTCTCTCTCTCTCTCTCTCTCTCTCTCTCTCTCTTTCTTTCTTGGGAGGCAATCAGGGTTAAGTGACTTGCCCAGGGTCACACAGCTAGGAAGTGTCTGAGATCAAATTTGAACTCAAGTCCTCCTGATTCTAGGGCTAGTGGTCTATCCACTGTATCATTCAGCTGCCCCCAACCTACTCTTTAAGTACCAGTGACATCTCTAGGACCAAATATAAATTCTTTTAAAGCACTTCATAATCTAGCCTCAATCTTCCTTTCCTTCTTATTATGTATTATTCTCCTCTATCCACTCTATGGTATAACTAAACTGCCTTTTTTACCACATGTTACATTCCTATTAAAACAACAAATTAGATGTCCAAATATAAATAGGAAATTAAGGTAAGATACTACCCATTACGCATAATCATGTAGAAATGAATTTATATTAAAGACCTTTTCTTGAGTTGAAATGAGAGGATACTCACTTTTGCCTGTTTTTGTACTGTATAAATTGAAAATCTCACAGAGAAATGTGACTTGCTGAAAAGCTATTATGTTCAGTGACTACACTGACCTTTATTTGATCACTGTATTGCATATTTTTCAATAAAAGAAGTATCTAAAAATGAAATTTACCTGCTTGGCTAGCTATATTGATCCAACTAAATAATTAATTGCTAACAACTAATTATTATTTACAAGTCTGCGCTATCCCCTAGGACGCACACATTGTAAATGATTAAGCATATTTAATCACATTTACCTCAGGAGCAAAAAAGTGTTTTGACCATCAACAATTAAAATAATTTAAAAAATCAGTTTATCTGATCCTTAGGAAAATTTCTATTTGTGTTTTATAAGATACATAATATATCAATGCAATAGCACAGACATATCATTTATAAAGAAGCACATATACATTTAATCTAACTTCTATTTTTTTTGCTGACAGGGTGCTCAATGACCACAGCTTAAGAATAACAAAAGTTAATTTTTCTGACAAACCTAGGTAAGCTCCTGCTTAGTCACAGGTAAGGCAGATAGAGATGATTTAGCTTCCATGTAGTGCACCTCACAAACCAACATTTTGGATATTTCCCTTCCTCCAATTCTCCCTATACCAACCCAGATCTCACTCCTCCAAATTCTGTCTAGGAAAATATTTGGCTAAGGAACAGTAAGTGTGGCTTTATATAAAGCAACCAGCTATTGTCTATGTAACCAGCCCCTTTTCCTTCCCTTTGATAGGGCCCACTTTGCTGCTATCTATAAAAATACATCAAATTAAAAGTCAATGTGGAATCCTATAAGGAATCAAAAGTCTGAATTATGTAAAAAGGCTTATTTGAGGGGATCTCTGAGACCCAAATTCCTGTCTTTCTGTCCCCATGTAACATTCAAGAGCCCCTCTGTCAATGTTATGATCTTTTCATATGTTCTAGGAACAGCCTACAGCCCCATCCAGTTCAATCCAGCAGATTCTCTATCACTTTTTGAAGACAGCCAAAAATGTTAGGTCTTACATGCTACAGAGTAAGAATAGTTGGAGTCAGGAAAACCTGAGTTCAAATCCTACCACAAACACTAGCTATCTGGCCCTGCACAGTTACTTCATATGCTTACCTATGCCTACCTACCTGTTTGCTCAGGTGCAAAATGAAGGAGGTGGACCCAAAGCCCTGTAATGTACTTTCTAGTTCTAAAGCTACAAGTCAAGGGCTTTGAATTTTAATCCCAAATGGTCTCTGAGTAATCATGACACCTTGGTAAGTCACAGCAACCCACAGATCCCTGATTTCCTCATCTGAACAAAGAGATATAGAGAAAGAAGATAAAATCCCTTTTAGTAACTCTAAAACTCTGTTCGTCTTATTCACTCAGAATATGACACTTTCATCTTACTTTTAAGATATTCAGAAGCACACCTTCTAACATCTTACACCTGTTGCTTCTTTAGTCTGTGGGGAACTTTTCCATTCTGACCCCATCCCATGAAACAAACTTCCAGTGAAATGAGATATCAATGAAATATTCCCGTTCACATGCGTGTGCTTGTGTGCAGACATATACTCAAATTCCTCCCTGTAACAACATCTGTGGGATAATGTTAGTCATGTAAAAATAGGACCTTTTAATCCATGAGCCATGGCCAGAATTAGAAATACTATTTATGGCCATGGACCTGAGCAAAGCTAACTGGTCAACATAGAGTCCAAACCCAAGATGAGGAGATCTGGGTTTTATTCCTGTCTCTATCACAAGTAAGCTTTATGTGGTTAGAGATTTCTCTGTCAATACTCAGAAAAGTTAATTCAGGGTATTCACTGGAAGGTCAGATCCTGAGGCTGAAGCTTAAATACTATGTCCACGTAAAGAAAAGATAGAACTAATCGGAAAAGACCCTGATGTTGGGAAAGATTGAAGGCAAAAGGAGAAGGGGGTGGCAGAGGATAAAACAGATCAATTGTGTCATGGAAACAATGGACATGAACACGAACTTGGGCAGATTTCGAGAGGCAGTGGAAGATAGAAGGACCTGGCACGCTGTGGTCCATGGGGTCACAAAGAGTCGGACGGGACTGAATGACCCAACATAGTAATAACAACAACTTTCAGCATGGCGTAATAGAATGTGCATGAACTTTGGCGTCAGAAGGCCTGGGTTCAAGTCCTAACTCTGACACTTCATCTGTGTGAACTAGACTATCTTTATGATGTGTAAAATGAGCAGATTGAATTAATGACCTCTGAGGTAACTTCCCGTCACAAATATAGGGTCCTACGGTTCTTGAGGGTTAAAAAAGATATCTAATGTCACTTTCAATCCTAACTTTCTAAGATTTTGTAATGCTAGCCTTAAAAGCACCATTAAATTTAAGGTCACTGGGTTTAGAGATAGAAGGGACCACACAGATCATCTAAATTCAACCCTGTCATTCTACAGAGGAGGAAACTAATACCCCAAGACTTGTCCAGGGTCACACCAGACTAGTTAGTCCATCAATAAACATTAATTAAGGGCCTACCCTATGCCCTGCACTGTGCTAAGTGCTGGAATCGGGTCTGATAACTTTGCACAGATTGAGCAGTTTCCTCTAGAACCATTCCCATCCTCGAACACGTTCTAATAAGCTCTAAGGCCAACAGGTCACCTCTAGACCTTTGCTTTTGCCTTAGAGTCAGGAAGAAATGTATTTATCATTGAATCAGTCACAGTGTGAATCAGAGTCCCTCTAGCTTTAGCTCATTCTCCCTCACTTTCACATTTTATTTACTTTGAACTAGCTTCCCAATAAAATTATCAAGTAGGGAGAAGGTAAAATTAGTGCTCAGGTCCCTCCACCTTTTTAGCATCTTGTCCCCGGTGACTGGAAAACTGCTTTATGCTCATAGCTTTCCAGACCCCGATCCAAGCTTATCAGCCCCTTCTCAAACCCTAAGGCCTTTATCACTGGGTGATAAGAGCAAACTGAATAAACTAATTTGTGCCAAGGAGTTAATGGTCTATTAGGGCTTAATGTGTTGCCCCTCCCAGATAATCACATGCATTTTAATTCAATTGCTAGCCCAAAGCAGCCATAGTAAGGTATCCTGCATAGTGGGTCACAGATCTTTGATAACAGGTAGGTGATCATGGGGTTGACTGGGATGGTTTATTAAGCCCATTGGGCAGGGACTTGATACCTGACAGGTTGTCTGAGACTCCCATTTTGCTGCCAGTCTGGAGTGCTATGTCTTATGGCAGATAAAGACATGTGGGGAAAAAAGCAAAAACGAAACATAAAAAATGCCCAAGGTAGGTAAATTCAATGGTGTGCTAATGCTACATCAGTTCTGAGTCTTCTTTCTATGTATACACTATTATTCACAATGGATACACTATTATCTACTAAGGTAGAACCTGAAATTACTCATGGAGGAATAATTTAAGTATCAACATAGAGGTCGAAGCAGAGGCTGGTCAGATAACAGTCTTTCTGAAGTCAGAAAATTCCCACTAGATGGAGCTAATTAATTAATTCTAGTCCTGCACCATCCCAGGCAGAAAGCTGGAAACATCTCCCTCCTGCTCCCCCCACCCCCAGCCAGTATTGGGAAATTACTGCTTATTAAAGCCCTCAGTAGATTGATGCAAAAGTCTGATCTCTTAAAGGCAGGGGCAAAAAATGGTCTTCTTCATGCTCATTCTAGGCAGTATGGAGAGAAGAGAGGTATCACAGGGCTGTGAGAAAGGTGGTAGAGCAGGAGTCAAATGTTTTAGTCTTGGCTATAATCACTTATTAGCCAAGTAACCTTAGACATATCACTTGAACCCCTTTCTGGGTCTCAGTTTCTTTGTCTGGATACGCTGCATACATCAACTGCCTTGACATGCTATTACCATCATCACAGTCTTTCAAGGAAGGAACTTTGGATATCATCTGATCCCGACTTTAAAGGACCAGAATTTAAGAATACCTCAAAGGACAAAGCTGCATCTTTCCACAATCTGGTCCTTATGAGTAGAACAGTATATTTTATTTCATTCATTATTTGAAAATATTTTAGGAATATTGATAACAAGGATACAGAAAAATTCAGGAAGTATGAAGTAGAAACTCCTAAATTTTATCAAGTTTCAAGTGTCTACCAAAATAGTAATTTGCTTCAACTGACATGTCTGGTCCTAGTGTTAATCATACAGATAAGGAAACTGAGGTTCAGAGATTGCCCTCTTCACCCCTATATTCCCTCTGTGACCTCATTCCCATAGCTTCAACTACCATTTCCATGCAGAAAATTCTCCATTCCCATCTTCAGGGCTGAACCCTCCCCCAATCTCTATTCTCTTGTTTCTAATTACCTTCTGGCAGTGCCCACTTAGCTCTCCTACCAGTTAGCTGTCCTAAACGGAACTTCTTCCCCTCCTCCTAACTTCCTTAATTCTTTTGAGGACACCACCATTCTCTCAGTGACCAAAGCTTGAAACCTCAGAGTCGTATCTGACTCCTCCCTGTCCATCGCCCCTATATCAATCAATGCCAAATCCTGTTGAGAGTACCTCAGCAATAACTACTTTTCCTCTCTTTTCAATTTATATAGCCACCCTAATAGTTCAGGCATTCA
Organism: Trichosurus vulpecula; assembly: GCF_011100635.1. Lineage (NCBI taxonomy): Eukaryota > Metazoa > Chordata > Mammalia > Diprotodontia > Phalangeridae > Trichosurus > Trichosurus vulpecula. The sequence continues at coordinate 382,924,598 of NC_050573.1, forward strand.
TCATATCTCTACCTGCTACAGCCACCAAATGGTACATCCATCCCTGAACCCTGCCCTCTCCAGTCTATTTTCCACACTGCTACCAAAGTGATCTTTTTAATGGAATGGTCAAAGCATGTCCCTCCTCTGCTCACAAACAATCTGTGGCTCCCATCGAAACTCCTTAGTCTGCCCATGCATGATTGGCTCCAACCTTATCACATACTATTCTTCTTAAATAGTACATTTCCTTCAAACTGAAATCCTTGCTCTTTCTCAATATTATCCTATCTGTTGCTGCCTTTGTGACTTTGTACATATCACCCACCCCACTCAATGCCTAGAATTCTCTCAGTTGCCATCTCTCCAAGAAGCCTCTCTTGATTTCATCCAATTATAAACAGCTTCCTTTTTTAAAATCTTTCATACAATTGCTGAGATCCTTCATGTGCACTTGTCATATAAACCTCACCTTCTACACGAAGCCTTTTTCCAATTCCTCTTTATGCTAGTGCCTTCCCTCTGTTAATTATTTCCTATTTATCCTGGATAGTTTGTTGGTATATATCTGTTTACTTGTTGTTTCCTCCCCCCATTAGATTAATGAGGTCCTTGAGGAGAAAGACTGTCTTATGCCTCTTTTTGAAACCCCAGCACTTAGCACAGTGCCTGTCACATAGTAGGCACTAAAGAAATGCCTATTAGCTAATTGTTTTTGCCTTATTCCTTCACTAGACTGTTAGCTCCTCAAGGACATGGACTATCTTCTTTCTTGACTTTATCTCCAGCATTTAGCAAAATGAATGGCACATTTGCTTGTTAAATGTTTGTTAAATGGAATTAAAACATCCAAAGTCACGCAGTCAGTCAACAAGCATTTCTTAAGCACCTATCATGTACCAGGCATTTGGTTAAGTTCTGAACAAAGACAGCTTGAAGCAGATCCAAGCCTAAAATCCAGGTCTCCTGACTCACAAGTTCAGTGTTCTTTTCACTATGGAGAAATACACTCTTGCTCCCTGACCATAATAAATTACTTTCAGCAACATAAGCTCTGTCTTTCTAGAAAGATTACAGCTCACCTCACAGTACTACTACTTGTCCTCTGTCTCCTAGAAACTACTACAATTTCTCAATCAAGATTACTGGCATACAGAGGTAATAGCAAATTACAAAAGGCTTTTGTTCTCAGCATTTTACTTTGTTTGAATCTCAGAATGCTTTGGCTCATAGGAATAAAATGCAGTAACAAACATGCAGTTCAACTACCTTGTGGATTAAAGTGGACTTTTGTGGACTGGTCAGCTCCCCCTCCCCCCATTTATACTATTAGTTCAAAACAATAACTCTACTGACGTAATACAAAAAGTTCTAAGAAATCTGGAAATGGAGAACACAACTAATGTGAACAGATGCCAAGGGAGTTGTTGGTCACCAATCAAAAAGGAAAATCTACCTACCTACCTACCCACACACATACACACACTCTTTCATCTGCTGGCTTCCCTGACTTCCATCAAATTTTAGCTAAAACTCTACCTTCTGAAAGAAGCCTTTTTAAGTCTTCCTTGAGACCAGTGCCTTCCCTCTGAAATGATCTCTAATCTATCCTGTACATGCCCCACTTGGACTTAGTTGTTGCACGCCGATCTCCCCATTAGACTTCGGATTTCTTGGAGGCCGGCACTGTTTTTGCCTTTCTTTGTATCCCTAGTACCTAGCACAGTGCCTGGCACATAGCAGGCACTAAATAAATGCTTATTGACTTGCCTTGAAAAAAATGGTCGGGATTTTATCTGTGAACTCAATGATGCTACAGTGTGAGAGTAATTGCTTGAAAATGTAATGTGATTTTTGGCTGTATTAATTAATAGAAGTGTCAAAAATAGGAAATATTAATCTCATTGTCTGCTATGCTCATTTCTGGATGCCATGTTTTAAGGAGGATGTTGACATACAAGAGAAGATTCTAAGGGAATGAAGAGGAATGTTAAGAGCTTCAAAACCAGGTCATTTGAGTAATTGTAGGCAGAACTTTGGATTAGCTTAAAGAAAACTAACATAAAACATGATATAGTATTCTTCAAATAGCCTAAGGACTAGACCTACTTGATAACATTGGTTCTGCCATGACCCTGGACAAGTAATTTCCCTTGGCCTCAGCTGATTCATCTAGAAAATGAAAGAGTTTGACTAGGGGAAGCCCTGAGGTTCTTTCCATCTCTAACATTCTATTCCAATCTACTTTAGGAGATGAAATATTCTGGCTCATAAGGAGGAAGTATTTTTTTTTAACAAAGCTAGCCATGAAGCGGGGCGGGGAGATGTTCTATAGTACGGGGATGGCTCTATAAATTGGTAAAGTCTCCATCACTATAGTACGGGGATGGCTCTATAAATTGGTAAAGTCTCCATCACTGGAAGTGTTCAGAAAGAAGCGGGACAGCTATCTCTCAGTGGTGCTCTAGAAATAATTCCTGAAGAGTGTGTACGTGTGTGTGTGCGTGTGTGTGTGTGTGGCAGGGGGAGGGGGGAAAGAATTCAATTTCTGGAGCTGTAAGGTGTCTTCTAAAAGTAAGATTCTACGATTTTCTAGAACAAATGAAAAAATGCTTAATTTGGAAGATAACAATATTGTTAACAGAGAAAAAAGGCAAAGATGACTAACATTTTTCTTCTGGTCTACCAAGCGAGAATTTGTCCACTTCTAATTCTTATCTCTTAACCAAATCTCACTTTCTGCAAGAAGCCACTCCTCCTTTCCCATCCCATAGTTAGTACCGTCCTTCTGAGGTTACTCCCAACTACTTGGTATATATTTTGTACACACGTGGTTATTCACAAATTGTCTCCCCCATTAAAGTTCCTTATGGTAGGGAGTGAGTTTTTTGGTTTTGTTTTGTTTTTGCATTTCTTTGTAGTCTCAAAGCTTACACAATGCATGATACATAGCAATTGAATAAATACTTGTAGACTTGAGTGAACCAGGTCCACATCCCAGCCGTTGTGGTTTGTCCTTTATTTGGGAAGAGGACCATGACATCAACAAGGTGATACCATACCTTGTAAGTGAATTTGATTTGAATGGGACAGATAATTGTGAAGACTTCACAGGGTAAAATACAGGGGTTACACTCTTCTCATATTTCTGAAATAGGGAATGTCTAAGGGAGTAGGAGAAGTTTGGGATTTGGCCTTGTGGTGATTCTAGAAGGTCAGGGCCTGGAGCTGGGGGCATGCCCTTCCCCCTGTCTTAGATGTTAGCATGAAATAGGAAGATAATGGACTACCTGTGAGCTATTTGTTCTCCACTCCAGGAGGGTCTTCCCCCCACCCCTGCCAATTTCTCCTCCTAAACTTTCAGATACCACCCTGGCAGTTGAGTTCCAATAGGGAAAACCTGAATGGACTGGATCAACCTTGGTCCTCTGTCTAGTTTTCGCACCTAGACTATTAGCCCACCTCCCAGCCAATGGTGAGAAGGGATAGAGGTGGGCGGGAATCTTTTCATTAAGAGTATAAATTAAGGCAGCCTTTCCTTTTACCTTGCCTCCTCCATTATGGAGGTGTGCCCAAATCTTGCAAGGTTTGTAAAATAAATTTACTTTGCTTCTCCTAAAGATTTCTCTGCTGTTATTTGAAAATTCCATCCCATACAGATTTAAGTGAGGAAGGACTGTGCAAAGTCATCAGCCTCACTTCCTCCTCTAGAACATATCTGGGTCCAGTGGCTAAGGTCTTTCCCAGGTCTCAGTCTGACTGAAGCAATTCCTATTCGGTGTAAGAAATGAGGCAAAGAATGGCTTCTTTTACCTAGTAAAAATAAATAAATAAATCGGGGAGGGAAAGACCCTCAGGGTTTCTGAACAAAACAGAAACAGTGGCTGCTTACACTCACTTTGAGCCATCAGAAGTCAAACAAAGACCAAGTGAGGCTTGGGCTAGGGCCTACTGTTGGCAGGAAGGAAGGAAGGACGGAAGGAAGGATGGAAGGAAGGACAGAAGGAAGGAAGGAAGGAGCTCAATCACATCCCAAGGATAAATACCACACATTCAAACAAAATGTTTTTATGATAGATTTTAAATAGACCTATATTCATTTTTCCTCATTAATGCCTCAGCAAAAGCACAGCTGAGTGGGCAATTATTCTCCACTAGTGAGTGCCCAGGGTGAGTAATCAGTGAATTGAGAGATCAGAGAGAAGTCGCTGAGGATTGGCTTTTTCCCCCCTTCCTATCTCTGTAGTTAGGCACGAGGTATTTTCTGAAAAACGACATCCCATAATTCTAACCACTCTTAGTCCTTGCTCTTCAAGGGAAGGTTAATTCCTTTTATAACCCAAAATGACATTTTTTTAGACATGAGACATCAATTGCAAAGCTTTTTATTCTCTGGTTCTGGGAATACAGGGAATAACATTAATTTCCATCACATACTGTATGTGTGAGGACCCCTCCCTCTGGGCTTCCCAATGGTGAAGACTGACTGTACTGGGGTGGGGGGAGGTATAAAGGGGCTGCCAAGGAACTCAGAGAGACCCTCTGCTCTGTCGTGCAAAATGCTGAAGACTAAACTCAAGACTGAGAGAAGGTTTTTAGGACAAAATTACTTTAGAGTACTTACAATGTGGTACTACGTTTGCTATCTATCCCATGTGGTCGACCCACTACAGGGGAGAATTTTCTCACTTGTACAAACAAATTCTGAAAAGAGCAGTGATGACCTGACTTTCCCCAATCCCTCTACTCACCCCTAGTGCTTCGCTGATGACACAAATAGACACTGCTTAAAAGAAGAATTGGCCAAATAGAAAAAGGGGATACAAAAATCCACAGAAGAAAACAACTCCCTAAAAAGTGCAACTGGCCAAAAGGAAAAGGAAGTAGAAAAGCTACCTGAGAAAAACAACTCCTTAAAAGTTAGAATTGAGGAAGTGGGATGGCGGCTGGTAAGCATGGACTAGAGTGAGCTCCCTACCCGAGTCCCTCCAAAAACCTATAAAAAATGGCTCTGAACCAATTCTAGAACGGCAGAACCCACAGAACAGCAGAGGGAAGCAGGGCTCCAGCCCAGGACAGCCTGGATGGTCTCTGGGTGAGGTCTATTCCACACGGAGCTGGGAGCTGGGAACAGAGTGGAGCAGAGCCCAGCCTGAGCGGCGTGGACGATCCAGACCAGAAGCCGGGCGGAGGGGGCCCTAGCGCCCTGAATATGTGAGCTGCGGCAGTTACCAGACCCCTCCACCCACAAACACCAAAGACTGCTGAGAAGGTTAGTGGGAAAAGCTGCGGGAGTGGAAGGAGTTCCCGGTTCGGCTTCCAGCCCCGGGGGCAGCGGAGGTGGGGCAGCTACAGCTGTTGTTACTTCCGGCTCCAGGCCCACCTGGTGGGAGGAATTAAGTGGCGGATCAGAGCAGGAGTGCAACAGCCTGCTGAAGATCTAAGCCCAGTCTGGACTGGGGGTCCTTGGGGAAGGAGGAGTGCGGCTCTGACAGAGCTGGCACCTCCCCCCCAAACGTAGAACATAGAACTCGTTATTCTACAAGCAGTCATACCCCACTGAAAAACTCAAGGGTCAAGTTAGTTGGTTGGGAATATGGCCAGGCAGCGAAAACACGCCCAGATTCAGTCTCAGACTTTGGATTCTTTCTTTGGTGACAAAGAAGACCAAAACATACAGCCTAAAGAAGACAACAAAGTCATAGAGCCTACAACCAAAGCCTCCAAGAAAAACATGAACTGGCCCCAGGCCATAGAAGAGCTCAAAAAGGATTTGGAAAAGCAAGTTAGAGAAGTAGAGGAAAAATTGGGAAGAGAAATGAGAAGGATGCGAGAAAACCATGAAAAACAAGTCAATGACTTGCTAAAGGAGACCCAAAAAAATACTGAAAAATACACTGAAGAAAACAACACCTTAAAAAACAGACTAACTCAAATGGCAAAAGAGCTCCAAAAAGCCAATGACGAGAAGAATGCCTTGAAAGGCAGAATTAGCCAAATGGAAAAGGAGGTCCAAAAGACCACTGAAGAAAATACTACTTTAAAAATTAGATTGGAGCAAGTGGAAGCTAGTGACTTTATGAGAAATCAGGATATTATAAAACAGAACCAGAGGAATGAAAAAATGGAAGACAATGTGAAATATCTCCTTGGAAAAACCACTGACCTGGAAAATAGATCCAGGAGAGATAATTTAAAAATTATTGGACTACCTGAAAGCCATGATCAAAAAAAGAGCCTAGATACCATCTTTCAAGAAATTATCAAGGAGAACTGCCCTGATATTCTAGAGCCACAGGGCAAAATAGAAATTGAAAGAATCCATCGATCGCCTCCTCAAATAGATCCCAAAAAGAAATCTCCTAGGAATATTGTTGCCAAATTCCAGAGCTCCCAGATCAAGGAGAAAATACTGCAAGCAGCCAGAAAGAAACAATTTGAGTATTGTGGAAACCCAATCAGAATAACCCAAGATCTGGCAGCTTCTACATTAAGAGATCGAAGGGCTTGGAATGCGATATTCCGGAGGTCAATGGAGCTAGGATTAAAACCTAGAATCACCTACCCAGCAAAACTGAGTATCATGTTCCAAGGCAAAATATGGAGTTTCAATAAAATAGAGGACTTTCAAGCTTTCTCAGTGAAAAGACCAGAACTGAATAGAAAATTTGACTTTCAAACACAAGAATCAAGAGAAGCATGAAAAGGTAATCAAGAAACAGAAATTGCAAGGCACTTACTAAAGTTGAACTGTTTTGTTTACATTCCTACATGGAAAGATGATGAGTATGATTCATGAGACCTCAGTATTAGGGTAGTTGAAGGGAATATGCATATATATGTATATATGTATTTATGTATATATATATATATATGTTTATGTATATATATATAAGTGAATGTGTATGTAGGTATATATCTATGTGTATGTATGTGTATATATATATATGTGTTTATGTATGTATATATATATATATATGTAAAAGAGAGAGAGCAGACACAGGGTGAGTTGAAGATGAAGGGAAGATATCTAAAAGAAATAAAAAGAAATTAAGGGATGAGAGAGTAACATACTGAGAGAGGGAGATAGGGAGAGATAGAATGGGGTGGATTATCTCGCATAAAGGTGGCAAGAGGAAGCAGTTCTATGGGAGGAGGGGAGAGGGCAGGTGAGGGGGGAATGAGTGAACCTTGCTCTCATCAGATTTGGCCTGAGGGGGAATACCATACATACTCAGTTGGGTATCTTACCCCACAGGAAAGAAGAGGGAGGAAGATAAAAAAAAAATAAAAGGTGGGGGGATGATGGAGGGGAGGGCAGATGGGGGTGGAGGTAATCAAAACAAACACTTTGGAAAGGGGACAGGGTCAAGGGAGAAAATTCAATAAAGCGGGATGGGTTGGGAAGGAGCAAAATGTAGTTAGCCTTTCACAACATGAGTATTGTGGAAGGGTTATACATAATAATACATGTGTGGCCTAGGTTGAATTGCTCAACTTCTTAGGGAGGGTTGGTGGGAAGGGAAGAGGGAAGAGAATTTGGAACTCAAAGTTTTAAAATCAGATGTTCAAAAACAAAAAAAGTTTTTGTATGCAACTAAAAAATAAGATACACAGGCAATGGGGCGTAGAAATTTATCTTGCCCTACAAGAAAGGAAGGGAAAAGGGGATGAGAGGGGAGGGGTGTGATAGAGGGGAGGGCTGACTGGGGAACAGGGCAACCAGAATATAAGCCATCTTGGAGTGGGAGGGTAGAAATGGGGAGAAAATTTGTAATTCAAAATGTTGTGATAATCAATGCTGAAAACCAAATATGTTAAATAAATAAATTGCATTTTTAAAAAAAAAAAAAAAGAATTGAGGAAGTGGACGTTTATGACTCCATCAGACATCAAGAATCAAACAAATTCAAAAGAATGAAAAAAATAGAAGAAAATGCAAAATACCTCCCTGCAAAAACAACCGGCCTAGAAAACAGTTCCAGGAGGGACATTATTAGAATCACCTGACTACTGAAAGCCACAATCAAAAGGAGGACCTGGACAGCATCTTCTAAGAAATTATCAAGGAAAACTACCCTCATATCCTGTAGCCAGAGGGGAAAACAGGCATTGAAAGAATCCACTGATCACCTCAGCAAAGAGACCCCAAAATAAAAACTCCAAGGGACATCATAGCCAAAGTATAGAACTGTCAGATCAAGGAAAAAAGCAGCCAGAAAGAAACAATTCAAATATCAGGGAGCCACAATCAGTATTACACAGGACTTAGCAGCTAAAGAATAGTATTTTCAAAATAAAGTGTAATTCTTCAAGTTAATATCCAAAGTGTCCCAAAAGTCTTAGTGCATTAGAAAGTTTGAAATTATTCTGAAACTTTTTGGGACATCTCGTATTTATGCATAACTGTTAATGGTATTATGTGTTTGGATTTTTCAGAAGATATAATGGCATCCATTATAATTAGGATAGAGAGGAATAATAACTGAATGCCACTAAATCTTTTATTCCTGCATGGGATTCTCCTTATTGATGAGTGGTGTAGGTGATGATCAGGTGTGACATTTAAATTCCCCCAGCCTCCCTGCTGGCCTTTAATTTTGTTGTTGTCATTCAGTCGCTTCAGTCACATCTGACTCCTTATGACCCCATATGTGGTTTTCTTGGCAAAGATACTGGAGTGGTTTGCCATTTCCTTCTCCAGCTCATTTTACAGATGAGGAACTAAGGCAAACAGAGTGAAGTGACTTGCCCAGGGTCACACAGCTAGTAACTGCCTGAGGCCAGATTTGAACTCAGGAAGATGAGTCTTCCTGACTCCAGGCCCAGCATTCTGTTCACTGGGCCACTTAGATGCCCTACATCTTTTCTAGTAAAGCTTATTCCCTTTGATCTGGACAATATCTCTGCACCCTTCAGATGCAGCATTCTGGAATGTTAAGAAGCTAAGTTTTGATAGCTATCAAAATGTGACAAGCTCTGGGAGAAGCCATTTTAATGTATTTGCTATATTCGCTAGCCCTTGCATCTTAAAGTAACTAGATTTCCGCAAAAGGGTTTTCTTGGAAGGGAAGGTGGGGACGAGTGTGAGGTTGCTGGGAGGAAGAAGGGGGTGAGAGAACTGGAGACTCAGCCTCTGAAAAGTAGAAAAGCCCAAAGAACAGTGGTGAGGCTTCAGAGCTGCCAATGGCTACTTGTGTCACGTGTGAAGCACTATTCTTCAGTCCTTGTATTTGGAGATGGTGCCGACTCCGGTCCAGATGGGAATGCTTTCTGGACTCCATCTCCATGAGTTTCTTCACTATCCTCCATTTCCCCCCTAGTGCCATGGGCATACGTTTCTGAGATGGTCGACCCAGGTCAGCGATCCAGTCTGTGGCTGAAGGGCAGAGTTTTTGTCTCAGTGGAAAGCTTGCTTGGCCCACAGTGGAACTAAACCCATGGCCTTGGCACTATGCTCCATTATAGTCCAACCAATCAGTCATTGATCAGTCAATTTCTGTGTTACTCACCAAAGAAATATAAAGAGTTTGGAAAGATGGAACAGTGTGAAAAACATGAAAACTGCATAAAAATAGAACTGTCATCTACTGCTTCCAAGTTTCACACTACATTAGCCTTTCTCGTTGAAAACTGTTTCAGGTACCTTGGGAAATATTATTTTAGTTGTACTTTGCCATCCCTGCCTTACTAGATAAACCCATGTGAAGTGGCTATAAAGAAAAAGCCAGGTGAGCTGAGCTCACCAAACCAGCCACCAAACACAAGCATCAGATGAGAGCTACTTCATAGCATTTAAGCCATCCAGCCTCAGACGCTTAGCTGTGTGACCCTGGGCAAGGCTCTTAACTGCCCTCTGCTTCAGTTTCTTCAAGTGTAAATGGAACTAATGGTAGCACCAACCTCCCAGAACTGTGAAAATCAAATGATATAATATTTGTAAAGTGCTTAGCATAGTGCCTGGCATATAGCAGGTGATTAATAAATGCCTGTTTTCTTCCTTTCCTCCCAAATGTCTGTGTTAACTCCACTCAATAGACTGTGTCTTTCACTTCAGGCTGCTAACATTTCATGGGCCATACCTGAAGTTCAGCTGCTCTCCATAAAACACAGCTACGGACAACAAATTTTATCCCTCTGTTCCAATACTGCATTTAATCTTAAGTTTTATTCCTTTGCCCTTATTTCATGAATACAAATAAAAATCACAGACCCACAAGCAAGTGAGTCACAGAATTCCATTAGGCCATTAGCACAGCCTTGCCTGACAATTAAAGATGGTACCTTAGCTCCAAGTCCATGGATAATTCAGGTGTCTCTATTTTATTTTAGTTTTTATGCTTAAATGAAATCACCTTAAACACATGACAGTTTCTTTTTTTCTTTTGAATTTATTTAGTATTTTATTTTTCCCCAGTTACATGGAAAAACAATTTTTAATATTTGCTTTTAAAACTTTGAGTTCCAAATTCTCTCTCTTCCTCCTTCCTCAGTCTACCCTCCTCATTGAGAAGGCAAGCAATTCAATATAGGTTATATATGTGTAAGTCATGCAAAACATCTCCATATTAATCATGTTCTGAAAGAAACCATAGACTAAAAAAAAAAAACCTCAAGAAAAATAAAGTTTTAAAAAGTATGCTTCAATGTGTATTCAGACACCATCAGTTCTTTCTGTGGGGATGGAAAGCATTTTTCACCTTAAGTCCTTCAAAGTTGTCTAGGATCGCTGTCCTGCTGAGAAAAGCTAAATCATTCACAGCTGATTATCTTACAATATTGCTGTTACTTTGTATACAGTTCGTTTCACTTTGCATCAGCTCATGTAAGTCCAGGTTTTTCTGAGAGCATTCTGCTCAACATTTCTTATAGCACAATATTATTCCATCACAACCACATACCACAGTTTGTTCAGCCATTCCTCAATTGATGGGCATCCCCTCAAATTCCAATCCTTTGCAGTCGCAAAAAGAGCTGCTATAAATTGTTCTCTAAATGTGCATCCCTTTCCTTTTTGTTTTTTATCTCTTCTGGGATACAGTGGTATTGCTAGGTAAGTTATGCATGGTTTTATAGCCCTCATATGACAGCCTCCATCTGCAGCAATTTAACCAGAGATACCAGTGATAGGGAACCCTACTCTGATCAGACCATTCCTGGAGAGTTGGGCTTAGTTCCAGTCACTATATTCTAAAAGGGAAAACAAAGTTGTCCAGAGGACAAAAAGGATGAAGCTCTGGAGAAGGTCATGCAAGAACCAATTTAGGAAAATGTGGGAAAACACACATGAAGGGATATAATAGTGAATCTGAAAAACATCTAAAGGGTTGCCATGTGGAATTGGCATGACTAGTTTTACGCAGTTCCAGAGGATATAACTGCCAATAGGCAGGAGTTAGTTCACAAATAAAGAAGAACTTCCCAATTACAGCTGTCCAACCTTGGGGTGGGCTACCTCGTGACTTAGTGAGCTGTCAGGCAAATTGTTCATTCAGGGATTGGATAACCATCTGTCTGGGAGTTTACTAAGGAGGTTCCGGAATTGGGAAAATAATCAGACTAGCTGATATCCTGTCTGATTCCGAAATTGTATAAGTGCATATAAAAATGAAGAGGTTAGAATGGATGATCTCTTAGAATGGATGGTCCCTTTCCAGCGTTATTCTAACATTCTAACCAAAGTTAATCTTTTCTGCAAAGACAATTAATGATCACCGTGCTGAGCACTTGGGAGACAGTAAATATTTTTGAGAAAGTCACATAATTCTCAAGTTGGACAGAATCTTAGATGAAGTTGATTGATTGACTATAAAAAGGAATATTTACCACCTATTTTGGGGTAGCAGCTGTTCTGGGAGCTATAAAAAGAGAATTCTACAGATCCGGCCTTTGCCTTCTAAGAGCTTACTATCTAAAAGGGAGTTTATAATCTATGTTTATAAGCTATTTCATTTAAATTGGGAACGTCACCATCAGCACATATTTGTTGAGTATTTAGTCTGTGTATGTGGTGAACAGAACACATTCCTTTGAAAGTTAGTGAAAGATAAAGACACCAACACAGAAAGAGGTCTGACATGTCCTAGAAAGAAGTTATACTCACCTCCATATCCTCTTACCTCCCAAACTTGAGATCTTGCTTCTGACCCCACTCCTTGACTGCTCTCTCCATGGTAAATTGCTAACTCAAATGGCTTCCTGCACCTCCCAACGCCCTTCATTCAACCTGACTTCTTAGAAACTGCTAGCACTGTCGACCACCCCCTTTTGCCAAGCTCAAACTCTCTTCTCTAGTCTTTTATGACACTACTTCATCCTGGTTCTCTTCCTACCTATGTTACCATACCTTCTGAGGTTCCTTCGCTAGAGCATCCTTCTCCATTAAAATATGGAGTCACTTAACCTGGTCTGCCTCAGTTTCCTCATCTGTAAAATGAGTTAGAGAAGGAAATGGTAAACCACGCCAGTATTTTTGCCAAGAAAACATCAAATGGGGTCACGAAGAGTTGGATAAAACTGAAATAACTCAACATCGACGACAAAGGGTACAATAGCTCTTTTGGCTGCAACATTATACTACTGATTCAGATTGAGTTTTCAGCCCACTAAAACCCCTAAGCTTTCTTTTCCTTTGAAATGCTTTCTAGCCAAATCTTTCCCACAGCTCCAGTACACAATGCAATGCCTGGCACATAGTAGGAGCTTAATAAATTCATATTGGTTGCCTGATAGTTCTTATACATGTAGAGTTGACTCTTTAAACTAAAGTGATCTAAATTATATAGATGACATCTTGAGAGTTTCAGTCCACTTTATTCACTTTTTGGTGTGTCATGGATTACATTAGTTATCATGTCTAGCTTCCTGACATCCCAGTTTTGATTCACAGTGCCATCTAAAACTTTAAGTCATCAATAAAAAATATTAACTTGAACAAGGTCAAGGAAAGAGTAGCGGGGGCCATCTCCCTTCCATGTTTATGTCAATTCATTATTCAGTCATGCCCAACTCTTCATGACCTCATTTGGGGCTTTCTTGGCAAAGATACTGGAATGGTTTGCCATTTCCTTCTCTAGCTCATCTTACAGTTCAGTTAACTGAGGCAAACAGTGGTAAGTGACTTGCCCAGGGTCCTGACTCCAGTCCTGGAGCTCTATCCATTGGGCCACCTAGCTGCCCAATGCACCCTTAGGGACATTAATGTAAGTATAATGTCCATACTGAGGGAGGCATACTCTGTCTTACTCAGACCAGAACGTCAAGACTTCGTCCTCTTCTAATTAACATATTTTAAGATGGGCACTGACAAGCTGGAGCACATACAGAAAAAGGGTTTACAAACTATATAAAGATTAGCTGAGTGAATTGGGGGTGTTTAGCTTAGAAAAGAGAAGAATTAGGTGGGACTTCCTGGATTTCTTTAACTATTTGAAGAATTACCACATGGAAGAATGAAGCATTTTAGTTAAAAGGCAGAACAAAGGCCAAAGGATGAAATTTAGAAGATAAATGTTGGTTCTTAAAAATAAACAAACACCACCAACAACAAAAAGAGTTTTTAGAGTTGTCCAAAAATAAAATGAACTTTCCACTGAGGTAATGAGCTATCTATCCATCACTAGGGCCATTTAAGCAAGGGCTGTACAAACACTTATGAAGGATGCTGTAGGTGGCATTAATGATTTGGACAAAAGTTGGACTAGATACCTTCTGAGATCCTTCCAACTCAAGAAATGATGATTCTGTGAACCTCTAACCATTTACTAAGCCAAACCTTTATCCTTGAATTCACCTTCTTGTGAAAAGAGATTCACTGTAGAATTTTGACAATGTGGGCAAAAGAGGCCTGATCAGTAGAGAAAGGAGGCAGGTGGACCATATGCCTCTAGCTTAGATACTTTTCCTCTGTGACTTCATGAAAATCAATGAGCACTCCTGCTTTTGATTCATCTCAATAAATTCAGACAATGTTTTGTTTTATTGGGGACACTAGGAAAGCTGACAGAGTTCTCTCATGCACTGTTGGAGGTAAATGAAAATTTAATAACAATAAAACACAATACTTGATTATGTGAGATACATTAAAAAATCATAATAGAAACCTATGTAGCCTTGACCAGCAGCTGATTCACAACAAGAGAATCCAGTTAGAGGCTGCTCTGATTCATGTTAACACATGTGAGGCATTTTTCAGTTACAGAACACTCAGTTATCCTTTGCTAGATGTGTTAATGTCAGAAATCATTTAAGAGACCCACATCAATTGAACCTGCCTAATTTTAAACAGATCCTAGGTGGCTCAGTGGATAGAGCACAGGGCCTGGAGTCACAAAGACCTGGGTCCAAATCCGACCTCAAACACTTACTAGCTGTGTGACTGTGGGTAAGTCACTTTACCCTGTTGGCCTCAGTTGCCTTATCTGTCAAATAAGCAGGCAAAGAAAATGGCAAGCCACTCCAATATCTTTGCCAAGAAAACATCAAATGGGGTCGTGAAGAGTTGGACATGACTGAAATGACTGAACAACAAAAATTATAACATATATGATGATGATAATGATGACTACTACTGATAAGTACTATACATTATATAACTTTTATGGCTATTTTGAGGAGGGCAAGATTACCAAGGGCCAAAAAGCTAAAAGATTTCTGAAAAAAAAAGGTGATCTCAGGCAGGGCTTTGCAGATTTGCAAAGGTGAGAAGGCGGAAGGCGAAAACAGATGTTTACAAGAGAGAAGGCTGCTGGCATGTTGGTGGGACAGTAAGTAGGATCATTTGACTACAGTATAATAATCTTTAAAAGGGAATAGTAGAAAATAAAGCAAGGAAAATAGTGATAAGTTGTTCCTTTTCTTCTACTCACTTCTGAGACCTGAAGCACAATGCCAGGCCTTTGTCTAAATTTTAAAGCAAATATGTAAATTCCTTAAGGGCCAGGATGATTATTTGTGTGTTTGCCTTTCTTTGTATCTCCCAGTGTTTAGTTCAGTGCCTGGCATAGAGTATATGTTTAGTACATGTATTTCCTGTATTGATTAATTGAAATGTAGGATATCCACCTATTCTCAGAAAATGTCTCCCAGCAAAATAAAAGTCAGTTACAGAAGTTATCGGTTTTTACCCTGGTGGCCTTGTCTTACTAAAACTCATTTTTTCAGTGGGCCAGATCTCAAATTCACTACAATAATATGTAATTTATACTGCTCTTTATACATTTTAGAATAAAATATGACCTATAAATGTGATGGAAAGTACTATGGTGTCATAGAAAGTGATGAAAAGGATGGTTTCAAAGAAACTTGCAAAGAGTGGCATGAACCAATACAAAGTGAAGTAAGCACAACCAAGAGAACAATAAAACAATCACGATAACATTACAAAGATAAATAATCCAGAAAGAGTTAAGAATTTTGATCAAAGAAATGACCACAATTCTAGATGACTGGTGATGACACATGCTGTCCATTTCTTGACAAAGAAGCAGTGAACTCAGGGTGCAGAGTGAGACAAATATTTTTGAACATGTCCAATGTAGAGTTTTGTTTTGTTCAACTCTTTATATTTATTTTCTTTTTTTTCCCAGTGGGAGAAAGGGGAAGTGAGGGAGAGAAAAGTAGATTTTTGTTCATTTGAAAAAGGTAAGATAAAATTTTACAAAAGAAGATACTGACATTTTGTTTTGTTTCAATCTATCACTCTAGCCCTCTGTAACAAGCTGACTTCGGACCATGTTTTATCCCTTGCATTCATCCACCAGGTTACTAAAGCCAAGCCAGCAAGGGCATTTTGCCATATGTCCTGTCAACATGTACACACATGCACACACAGTATATGTGCATAGACATATGTACACACATGCACATGTTTATACATGTGTGGATACATATGTGTATATACATACATGAATGTACATATGTATGCACACATACACAGACACATATATATTCCCCACAGATGCAACTATAATCAAATTAATATCAACATTCCTACTAGAAAGGATACCATAATCGATTTTCCTATGGCTATATTGACAATCCTTGTTATTGCTCCTAAACCTATTCTCCATTCTTCCCTGGTCATGATTGAAGTGCTATGTGCCACTAGTAAGTTGCTTCAGGAAGGGACCCAAGACTATTGTCTTCCTATCACCTAGTACAGGGGTGGGGAACCTGTGGCCTCGAGGCCCACCCCTAACTTAATGCAATATCTTGCATATAACTTGGAGTAAGATGCTTGATTTACTTTTTAACTGACTGATTATATATCAAAGAGAGAAAAGATACTGTGTTTATCCTCATTTAACACATCAGAAAGGCAGTGTGGTATAGAGAGGGCTGGCCTCGAATCCTGAAAGTCCTGGATTCATCTTCTTACTGACTGTGATCCTGGGTAAATCACTTAACCTCTAGATAACTCTCTAAGACTTTAAGTGGCAGAGAAAATATGGGTCTACATAATTAGAGGAGATTTCCTCATCTGAGAGTTCCCTATGAAATCATAAGTCTTGTCCTTATCCATAATAAATAAGTAAACTTTGTTAGAAAGAGCGTTTATGAACTGCCCACTGACAGGGCTAGGACTACAAAATCCTGCGCACGCTGGACATTTTATCAATTTGTCATAAGTTTCTGCAAAGAAAAAAAAACACCTGATTTGGTCTAATTAAGCTCTGTGATCTCACTTAGAATATAGGATCAATCAGAAATTTTTAAAGCAACACTTTTTTAATTTTTTAGCATCATTAATTTACTTATTTTCAATTTTCGACATTCATTTCCATAAGCTTTTGAGTTTTAAATTTTCTTCCCCTTCCTCTCCTCCCCCCTCCCCAATATGGCATGCGATCTGATATAGGCTCTACTTCTACATTCATATTAAATACAATTTCATATTAGTCATGATGTAAAGAAGAATCAGAACTAATAGGAGGAACCAAAAGAAAGAAGAAAGAAAACAAAACAAGAGAAAAGAAGAGCAAATAGTACGCCTCCTTCTGTATTCAGACTCCAAAGTTCTTTCTCTGGATGTGGATAGCATTTTCCATCATAAGTTAAAGCAATATTTTTTTAAAGGAAAGGGAAAAACCAAAGTTACTCTCAACTTTGTCTGAAAGAAGAGCTGAGGATTCCAAGAAAGTGAGTCAAATCTAGTTAGTTCTCAAGAGGAGGCAGGAATTTTGATAAGAATGATTTCCTCCAGTAATTCTCTTTTTTTAGACTCTTTTCCAAAGGATAAACATTTCATCAAATCAGCAGTTAGGGAAAAGGCATCGAAAGGTCATTGTGTCCATTGTCCTGCTTCCACAGAGTACTGTATAAAATATGGACAGAAGGGTGTAAATTTTGTTTTTTAAAGAAACTTTCAGAAAGAGAAAATGTATAGTCTTAACAACTGGCAAATTTGTCAAGCACCATAAATTCTTCCTACTAAAACATCCATTAATTCTCTTGTTTCTTAATGGAAATGGAAAGAAGTTTCCTATCACTATGTGCCTATGTCAAATAGACCAACATAAGGAAAACATTTTGCAAACCTTAGAGTTCTATACAAATGTTGTCATTCAGTCATTTTCAGTCATGTTATGATGCCATTTGGGGTTTTCTTGGCAAAGATACTGGAGTGGTTTGCCATTTCCTTCTCCAGATCATATGACAGATGAGGAATCTGAGGCCAACAGGGTTAAGTGACTTGGTTACATAGTATGTGTCTGAGGCCAGATTTGAACTCAGGAAGACAAGTCTTAACCAGCACTCTATCCAATCCTAGCTACCCTAATACACAAATGTTAATGTATTACAGATGTAATACAAATGTTAGTTATACTTATCTCAGTTTACTCATCTTCTTCATGGGATACTAACAGAAATGGTCCAAAGACAACTTACTATCCTATCATTTCTTTGCATTTAAAATTCTGCAGATTATTCAATAGGTGGATGAAATGACGTTTTTTGTCATGGATTAAGATTATTGTGATGCAAGCTCATCTTCTGCAGACTCACTGGTTCTTCAGGACAAGTCCAGGAGGTGATAGGATAGCAGAGATAACAAATACCTCATCCTCTTCCGGCATGATTCTATTTTCTTCCTCTCGATTGCTACATTTTGAAAGCTTTTCATTTCCTATAGCTGGGAGATTTTATGTATTTAGAATGAGATAAAATTTTAAACCATTCTTAGATTTTTATGAATTAACCTTAGGTTTGGGCAGTTGTTGGCCCCCTGCTCTGTCTCTAATAATATCCTAGCTCTAGTAGGGTTTTTTTGCCGAAATCTCCAGGCCAGTAGAGGATGTGCATTTGTAATACAGAGATTGATCACCTGTTAGTTTATAAAGAATAATATGTTTTTGATATGTAATTTTAACCAACCGATCTTATCTTTTTAGGTTGCCAGTTTGATGCTAAATATCTACACCCTGCAGTGATATGTTGCATATATTTCATCCTTTCATTGTATAATCTGTATCATTAAGTCTAGGCTCCTGAAGGATAACTTTTCTGGAATTTCTCACGGCAAAGACCTGACCCTGGATCGCTATCATAAAGCCTCCGTTTTTATAAACAAAGCTGCGCAATGCAGTCATTTGTCTGAACCTTTTGTGCTGACATATTGATAGCTGAGTTCATTTGGATGTTGCCCATGGACTGACTTTTTACTGTACTCTTAAATCTTAGCCATTTCATCATCTCTGTCCAGAGATAAACCACTTAAGGTTACATCACATAAACCCAATGACAAGGACCGTTTTCAGCCTTTAATAACAATAGCTGGCATTCCTATAGCACTTTAAGGTTCACAAAACACTTTTGATATGCTATTTCATTTGGTCTTCACAACAACTCTAGGAGGTAGGTGATATTATTATCCCCATTTTATAGATAAGGAGACTAAGGCTGGGAGAGGTTGTGACTTGACCAGGGTTATACAGCTAGTTAGTTTCTACGGATACATTAGAATTCAGGTTTTCCTGACTCCAAACCTAGCACTCTATCCATAGCCAACTTGCTGCTTTTCCCATTGCTTTATGAAATACATTTCCAAAAAAATATTTCTTGCAAATTTTTAACTGTGCTGAGAACATGCTTCAATCTTCTCTCTCATTTCTGATGAGGAAATATTCATTGTTCTAAAATTGTGATGAGCTCTTATGTTGGGGATTTTGTTTGGACACTGTTTAGATCCATAGTCTTCCATTTTATCATGTTGAAAATATACATAAAGGTAGGCATGGAATAGATTCTAAGGCTCTTGAATGTCCTTCCTAGTGATCTGCTCAGTCTTTTAACATATAGACCTTCAGGTTCCTCCTTAATAGCTTCGTGCTAGATGGTTCTTGACATCTAGAGGCATTTAACTCTCCTATTAACAAAGTTGGGTTGAAGTTTGCACCAGAAAGGAAGCAGGCAAAATAATTTGCTAGCTAGCAATTCATAAGCCACTATGAATCCAGTCTCAGATTCTTACCAGCTGAGTGACTCTTGAAACATCACTTAACTTCTGTTTGCCTCACTTTCCTCATCTGTAGGGATAATAAAAGCACCTACCTCCCAGAGTTGTTGTGAAAATCAAATTAAATAGTAATCATAAAACACTTAGCACAGTGCCTGACACATAGTAGGTGCTATATAAAGGTTAGCTATTACTATCCAGTACTTAGCACAGTGCCTGATGTTGATTGATTGAAAAAATCTTGGGTGGGAGATGGGATGTTCTATCTTTCTTCGAGTATCTGAAGACCAAGCACATGGAAGAGGGACTAGGATTTATCTCTGTGGTCCTAAACTATTAACCATGAGTATAAGTTGCAAAAAAGGAAACTATAGCCTCCTGGAAAGGGAAGCCTTCTAAAAGCTGGTGCTAACCACCAATAGAAAGAACTGATTCTAGGGCTGGTGGGTTTCCCATCCACAGTCTTGAAGCAAAGGCTGAATGAGCAGTTGTAGAGGGGGCTCTTATTCAGGTACGGGTTAGACATGAAGGCACTGAAGTCTCTTCTACCTGAGTCCGGGATACAACCTCTTTGGTCCCAATTTAACATCTCTAGTGCCTCTCCCTTTACCTGACAACTTCCTTCTTCTCTGACCTTCAGGCTCCAGAGCTCTAGCCTGCAATAACCCCAAGTCCCCGCTAGATCTTTTTTCCTGTTGTGGTGGCCCAAACTAGGCAAAATACCGGTTTACAAAAAAGAATCCTTCTCAAAAAATACTTTTAGACCAATCCATACAGCCACAACTATTTTTTTTAAAGACAGTAACAAAAACTAAAAATAAAATCTATACCCAAAATATGAATTTAGATGAAGCTTTGAAAAAGGTATTTTTGTTATCTTGTTTAGGCTAATATGCATATTGAAAAAAACAAACAGTAAATAACAGTGTATGATTTCATAAACAATCTTATTTTTACCTTTTGAAGTACTGAATGCTTGTTTTTGCTGATGGTTACTAAGTATAGAGAATTTTTAAAGATAGATTATTCTTCATGGACAGTCAGGTACTCAATCAGTTTTCATATAAAGCATCACACCAACTCTCAGGACTACAGGTACAGGAAAGGGGTTTGCTTTGAATCAAATCTCAAGTCCCATTACTTGGTGCATCTGCACTAAAACTGCCCTCCATACCTCACTCAAACTGAAGACCAACATAAAGTCAACCCCTCCCCCATGTCTCAATTCCCACTCCCATCTCTTCCTATTAGTCACAGCTCAGAAGAAAAGCACAAAGCCACACAGGACAGATGGGTACAGGGAGGAAAGAGGGTGTGAGCATGGATATGATAACATACCTTAAAGCAGAGTAATTTACATTAAAGCTCCTGCCTATCTCACCCACCACCTTTTTCCCTATACCACCTCCCAAGGCAAAAGCAAAAAAATCTCACCTCCTACCCCACAACTAGTTCAATAAAGAATGAGATGTCTAATCACATGGCCATTTCCTATTATTTTTTAAATTTATTTATTTATTGTTTTTAGTTTTCAGCATTGATTTTCACAAGAGTTTGAATTGCAAATTTTCTCCCCATTTCTACCCTCCCCCAACTCCAAGATGGCATATATTGTGATTGCCCTGTTCCCCAGTCAGCCCTCCCTTCTGTCACCCACTCCCCCCCCCCATCCCCTTTTCCCTTACTTTCTTGAAGGGCAAGGTACATTTCTATGCCCCATTGCCTGTATATCTTATTTCCTAGTTGCATGCAAAAACTTTGTTTTGAACATCTATTTTTAAAACTTTGAATTCCAAATTCTCTCCCCTCTTCCCTCCCTACCCACCGTCCCTAAGAAGGCAAATAATTCCACATAGGCCACATGCGTGCCATTATGTAAAACCCTTCCACGATACTCATGTTGTGAAAGACTAACTATATTTTGCTCCTTCCTATCCAATCCCCCTTTATCCAATTATCTCCCTTGACCCTGTCCCTTTTCAAAAGTGTTTGTTTTTGATTACCTCTGCCCCCATCTGCCTTCCCTTCTATCGTCCCCCCTTTTTTATCTCCTTCCTCCTTCCAGTGGAGTAAGATACCCAATTGAGTGTGTATGTTATTCCCTCCTCAGGTCAAATCCTATGAGAGCAAGATTCACTCATTCCCCCTCACCTGCCCCCTCTTCCCTTCCTATAGAACTGCTTTTTCTTGCCACTTTTGTGCAGGATAATTTACCCCATTCTATCTCTCCCTTTCTCCCTCTATCATCCCTTAATTTGATTTTTTTTTAGATATCATCCCTTCATATTCAATTCACCCTGTGCCCTCTGTCTCTCTATATATGTATATTCCCTTCAACTGCCCTAATACTGAGGTCTTATGAATTATACACATCATCTTTCCATGTAGGAATATAAACAAAACAGTTCAACTTTAGTAAGTCTCTTATGATTTCTCTTTCTTGTTTACATTTTCATGCTTCTCTTGATTCTTGTGTTTGAAAGTCAAATTTTCTATTCAGCTCTGGTCTTTTCACTGAGAAAGCTGGAAAGTCCTCTATTTTATTGAAAATCCATATTTTGCCTTGGAAAGTGATATTCAGTTTTGCTGGGTAGATGATTGTTGGTTTTAATCCTAGCTCCACTGACCTCCAGAATATCATATTCCAAGCCCTTCCATCCCTTAATATAGAAGCTGCCAGATTTTGTGTTATCCTGATTGTGTTTCCACAATACTCACATTGTTTCTTTCTGGCTGCTTGCAGTATTTTCTCCTTGATCTGGGAGCTCTGGAATTTGGCGACAATATTCCTAGGAGATTTCTTTTTGGGATCTTTTTGAGGAGGCAATCTGTGGATTCTTTCAATTTCTATTTTACCCTCTGGCTTTAGAATGTCAGGGCAGTTATCCTTGATAATTTCTTGAAAGATGATATCTAGGCTCTTTTTTTGATCATGGCTTTCAGGTAATCCAATAATTTTTAAATTTTCTCACCTGGATTTATTTTCCAGGTCAGTGGTTTTTCTAAAGAGATATTTCACATTGTCTTCCACTTTTTTATTCCTTTGGTTCTGTTTCATAATATCTTGATTTCTCATAAAGTCACTAGCTTCCACTTGCTCCAGTCTAATTTTTAAGGTATTTTCTTCAGTGGTCTTTTGGACCTCCTTTTCCATTTGGCTAATTCTGCCTTTCAAGGCATTCTTCTCCTCATTGGCTTTTTGGAGCTCTTTTGCCATTTGAGTTAGTCTATTTTTAAGGTGTTATTTTCTTCAGTATTTTTTGGAGTCTCCTTTAGCCAGTCCTTGACCTGTTTTTCATGGTTTTCTCACATCACTCTCATTTCTCTTCTCAATTTTTCTTCTACTTCTCTAACTTGCTTTTTCAAATCCTTTTTGAGCTCTTCAATGGCCTGGGACCAGTTCATGTTTTTCTTGGAGGCTTTTGATATAGCCTCTTTGACTTTGTTGACTTATTCTGGCTGTATGTTTTGGTCTTCTTTGTCACCAAAGAAAGATTCCAAAGTCTGAGTCTGAATCTGAGTCCGTTTTCGCTGCCTGTTCATGTTCCCAGCCAGCTTACTTGACCCTTGAGTTTTTCATCGGGGTATGACTGTTTGTAGAGTAGAGAGTACTTTGTCCCAAGCTTGAGGGGCTGCGCTGTTGTTTACAAAGCTACATAGCAAGCTCTGCCACACCAGCGCTACTCCTCCCCCAAGAACCACCAACCTGGACCAGACTCAGATTTAAGCTGGCTCTGCACTCCTGCTTAGATCTTCCACTTAATTTCTCCCACAAATGGGCCTGGCGCCAGAAGCAACTGCAGCTGTAGCTCTGTAGCTGCACCACCCCTGCTGCCCCCAGGGTGGTGCCTGAACCAGGAACTCCTTTCACTCTGCCCCAGCAGGTTTTCCCACTAACCTTCTCTGTTGTCTTTGGTGTTTGTGGGTTGAGAAGTCTGGTAACTGCCATAGCTCACTGAGTCAGGGCACTAGGGCCTGTTCTGCCTGGCTCCCAATCTGGTTGGTCTTCACAGCCCACACTGGGCTCTGCTCTGCTCCCAGTTCCGTGTGATAGACCTTACCCTGCAACCATCCAGGCTATCCTGGGCCGGAGCCCTGCTTCCCTCTGCTATTTTGTTGGTTCTGTAGTTCTAGAATTTGTTCAGAGCCATTTTTATAGGTGTTTGGAGGGACCTGGGGGAAGCTCACACAAGTCCCTGATTTCCAGCCACCATCTTTGACCATTTCCTATTATTAACAAAGGTGAAAATTTTCCCTAAGCCCAGTCCTCAGTAGCTTCTGGAAACCCAGCCATTACTGAAGGAATCGAAGAAAAACACAGATGTGAAATTTAAGAGTATGATGACAGCTCATGACTACTGCATCTCTCTGTGGTACCTACTCTTTTGACTAAGGCCTAACAATATATTTTTTAGTCCACCAATCATGTTCTATGGGCATACTATGAATAATAATTACTGACATTTATATAGTATTTTAAAGTTTGAGAAATGTTTTACATAAGCTGATCTTCATTTCAGCCTCCATAACCCTGTGATGCAGGTAACGTAAGAATTATTTCCATTTCATATGTAAACACACTGAGATTCAGAGAAGTTAACTGATTTTATCAGGGTCACAACATTAGCAAATGCCAGAGATGGAACTGGAACCCAGATCTAAGTCCAGTACTTTACCATGCCATACTGCCCTTCAAAAAATCCCAGAAGTACTGGCTGAAAATTTAGAAAATGAAACCCAAACCCTAAGTTCCAAAACTGATCTTGTTAACAGATTAAAGCTAGCCAGATAAAGATACAACTACTAGATACGTACTGATGAAATGCCACAAAATCTGACACATCTGGTGATGTGAGATTAATTTAAGAGAAGAAAATTTAATCAGATATTAAGGAAATCCACTGATAGCTAAAAATTGGAAGTATCCTTTAAGAACTTTGAGAATTGTTTTTAGAACCAAAGGAAATGACTATCACCTATATTAGAACTTTGTCACTTTGACCTCCTGATTGAGCATTTAGCCATAAATGAATAATCCTCTGGGGGTCATAGGACAAAGTATTATCATCCCCACTTGACATATGGGGAAAATTGTCTTGTGGAAAAGAAATAACTTACTTAAGGTCACTCAATTACTTAACTGGAGAACCAGATCAAGTCCTCAGGAGTTGTGAAAAAAAGTTGACCAGTGTTCCTTTCACTATATGGATCTTGCCTTGTGGCCACAAATACCATTGTCAGGTATGGCCTATTCCACCTCTACAAAATCTTTAGCATCTGCCCCTTGTCTCCACTTACACAGCCACTGTGCTACCTCCTGCCCTCATCGCTTCACATACACTACTACAGTAGCCTCCTAGTTCATCTCCCTGTCTCAAGTCTCTCCCTTTCCAAATCATTCTTCACACAGCTGCCAAAGAGATTTTCTCTTCCTCCTTTACATATCAGTTTATTGTTATATTGTCTGTCTTCACTTCCAAATATATCCAGAGACTCATCTCTAGTGTCCTCCACGTGTACACAAAATATTTTTCCTAAAGTGAAGATCCTATCATGTCACTATTTCCTCCATCTTATTCCCTTCTCCCCACATTCAATAAATCCCACTGGTTTCCAATTCTCTTGAAAATCAAATATAAACTCCTTTGTTTGGAATTTAAACCTCTTTACAATATTGCTCCTTCCTATTTTTCCAGACTTTTAACACATAATGTTCCTCAATCCACTCTGAGACCCCGGCAGACTCGACTCGTTCTTCAAAAACACCACTCCATCCTCTCTGTGCTTTTGTGTGGCCAGGTCTAGAATGCACTCCTTCCTCATCTCTGCCTCTAGGAATCTCCAGTTTCTTTCAAGATTCTTCCACCTAAGCACCACCTTTTATAAGAAACCTTCGTTGACTCCCCTAGCCTTCTTTATAATAACAACCTTGTTGTTGAGTCATTTTTAATCATGTCTGACTCTTCATGAACCATTTGGAGTTTTCTTGGCAAAGATACTAATTTGCCATCTCCTTCTCCAGTTTATTTTACAGATGATGAAATTGAGGCAAACAGGGTTAAGTGACTTTCCCGGAGTCACACAGCTAGTAAATGTCTGAGGCCAGATTTGAATTCAGGAAGATAAGACTTTCTGACTCCAGGCCAGTGCTCTATCCACTGTACCACCTAGCTTCCCCTAACTATCTTGTACTACTTTGTAAATATTTTATGTATATGTCAATATATATTATATATAACATATATGTACATAATATATATATGTGTGCATGTATATACATGTATGTAAAACATTATAGATAGATACGTGTGTATGTGTGTGTATGTGTGTATATATATATATATATATATATATATATATATATGCATACAGACACACACACTTATAATTAGACATGTGCCTCCCTTATTAGAATATAAGCTCCTTGAGGATAAAAACTGCTTTACTTTTGTCTTTGAATTTCCAGAGCTTAGTATACTGCCTGGCACATAATATATAATTGATTAACAAATGCTTGCTCATTGACTGAAAGATTAAAAAAAAGAAAAAAACCAACTATGCTTGTTATTATATACAATATTCCACACTCATAATTCCCCAATTCTGCAAATAAGAGAAGGTTGTACATTTTCTTCACCCTTCTCTGCATCCAAAAGCCTTAAGTACAATTAAAAGGTTTTCTTTTCATTTACCTTGTTGTAGTCATTGTATCAATTGCTTTCTTGGTTCTGCTGACCATTTTCCCTTGATTCATATAACCTCCTTACACACCTCTGAATTCTTCATATTTATGGTGGGTAATATTCAATTATAATTTATACGTTAATTTGTTGAGTTATTCCACAACTGATAGGGATCTCCTTTGTTTCAAGTTCTTTGCTAACCACAAAAATCTGTTGCCATCAATATTTTGGTGTACATGGGATTTCTTTCTGTCTCTGACCTCTTTGGCATATAGGTCTAGTAATGAGACCTTTGTAAAAAAAAAAAAAGTATAGTGTGCCTGCTGTTTGTCATGCATCACACTCCATCTCCCATCTCCACCCCTTTGGGTGTCCCTTATGCCCAGAATGCATTTCCTCTCACCTCTGCCTTTGGAATCCCTGATTTCCTTCGAGACTGTACTGTTCCACTTTTTATAAGAAGCCTTTCATGATCATCTCCCAGATGTTAGTATGTTCTCTCTCAAAATACCTTGTATTTATTTTGTATACAAAGGACAAAGGATGGCAAAGTAGACTGAGAGGTGGCCTCAAAGCTAGAAGACCCGGGTTCAAATTCTGCCCCAGACCCATATTGTTTATGTAACCCAGTGCACTCTCTGTTCTGGACAACTCTCTAAGATTATAACTTGCAGAACAGGTAAAGGGAGTTGCTATATTGGAAAGTTCCCTAGACAAATGAAATCATACACCCAGTTTCTGTCCTTATCCCTATATCTTTTACATGTATATGTTACCTCACTCATTAGATGATAAGCTCCTTAAGGGGAGAAACTGTTTCACTTTTGTCTTTGGATCTTCAGCACATAGCACAGTCCTGGCACACAGTAGGCACTTAATAAGTGCTTTCTGATTGCCTGTTTTCTAAGTATAATTCTAAAATTCATTCCAGAATAGATGGACCAATACACATACATTAGGTGCTTGTGTTCCCACAAACCCTCCAACATTGACTTTTTACATTTTTTCCTCTTTGCCAACTTTCTGGGTATGCAATAAAACCTCAATTATACTGATTCAAATGTCTCTTATTATTAGTGATTTGAAGTCATCTTTCATAGTTGCTAATAATTTGCAATTCTTATTTTGAGAACTGTTTGCTCATACCGTTTGCTTATTTATCTATTAGGGAACAAAGTAATATTCCTAAAGCACATGCATGGTCATGTACTTCCTTGTTTAACACTCCCCTTGTATCAGCACAATGGTATCAAAGAGCCAGCACAGTTTCATCAAGAACAGGTCCTGCCAGACTAACCTAATTTCTTTTTGGACAAAAATAAACCAGCAGGTGAGGGGAATGCTGTGGGTGTAGTTTGCCTAGTTACTAATGAAACACTGATAAAGTGTTTCATACTATTCTTGTGGCAAATATGTAGTGATATGGATTAAACAACTACACAGTCACGTGGATTCAAAACTGGTTGAAGAGCCACATTCAAAGAGAAGGAATTGTCGATGGTTCAGCATCATTGTACCAGGTCTCTGATGGAAAACCAAAGTGATCTGTGTTTGGGCTTGCGCTGTTTGATATATTTGTCAATGACTTCAATAAAGGCATAAATGGCATGCTCATCCCGTTTGCAAACAACATCAAACAGGGAGAGACAGCAAACTCGCTGGATGACAGAGCTAGAACCCAAAGCATTTTAAGAGACTAGAGCACTGAGTTAAATCTAGCAAGATGAAATTCAATGGGGATAAATGTAAAGTACCTAGGATAGTGCATTTAATAATAACTTATTAATAGTCTAATATATATAGTCTAATAATAAATGTTTATTTGACTACTGACTACAAAGTAAAGTCTTACACTTGAGTGTGAGAAGAATTCCCAAGTTCAGAAGTATGAACTAAGAGAGGCCTGGTGAGATAGCAGTTCTGAAAAAAGAAAAAGAAAAAAAAGATCTGGAGGTCTTAGGGGATCACAGCATCAATATGAGGTAGCAGTGTCATGGGGCAGTGCTATATTAAAGAGGGGCATATGTTTGGCTTTTCAATAAAGGCCTTGGTTATCTGTCCTTTTCTACATCTCCAGCCAGTCTTCTTACACATATTCAATCCAGCAATGACAACCTCTTTGCTCTTCATTGTACGAGAAGCTCTATCTCCCAACTCTGGACATCTTCATTGACTGTCCCTCCTGTGCTTGCAATTTCCTGCCTTCTAGTTTCCTTTAAGTCTCAATTAAAATCCTACCTTCTTGAAGAAGTCTTTCTCACTCTTCCTTAATATCAGTGCCTTCCCTCTAGGACTATTTCTAATATTCTCTCCCTCTCTCCCTACTTGCATGCATACATACACATACACATATGTATGTTCATATATATATACACGTATGTACTTATACATATGCATATGTATATGTTTGCATGATGCATATTTTAAAATGTTGTTTATACATAGCCATTTGCATGCTGCCTTCCCCATTAATTTGTAAGCTCCTTGAAGGCAGACAATGGTTTTTGCCTTTGTACTCCCACGGCCTTTCATATTACCTGGAACATATATACAGCTGCTTTATAAATGCTTTCTGATTGAACTTGTTGACTCAGTAGTCTCACTGTACTCTGCCCTTGTCTGGAGATCCAGGCACCACCATGGTTTAAGGAGACTGATAATGTGGCGAGTATTCAGAAAAGGGCACCCAAGATGGTAAGGGAACTTGATTCTGCATCATGAGGATCTGTTGAAAAAAACTAGATATTTTTAACCTGAAGAAGAAGAGTCTCATGGGAGACAAAGCCTTTAAAGGCTGCCACGTGGGAAGAGGAGTTAGACTTGTTCCCCTCATCCACAGAGAACAGAACCAAGAGCAATGAGTAGAAGTGAAAAATATGAAATTCAGATTTAACATCAAAAAAACTACCTTACAATTGGAGCTGTCCAAACATAGAACGTGCCACCTGCCTCAAGAGATGGTCCCTTCTCCCTCTCCATGGAGTCTATCAAGCAGAGGCTGGATGACCATTTGTTGGCTATGTTCTAGAAGGGATTCCTTTTCTATCTGAGCTAAACAAGATGGCAGCTGAGGTCTCTTCCAAATCTGACTTTCAGTGAGTATGTTTCTCATGGCTCCTACTTGCTTCTAACACCAATGACAAATTCCTAGATCTGTCATTTAAAGACCTTCGCAAGTTGACCCCAATCTACTTTTCCAGGATTATTATATATTACTGTCTTTCATATACTCTAAGTTCCAAATTGGGCTATTTGCTGTAACTGGTGGACATAATTATATTTCCTGTCTCTGCATCTTTACACAGGCTATCCTCTCTTTCTTGAGATGGATTCCCTTCTTATGTCCTCTCAACATCTCTAGCTCCCTTCAGAGCTCAGTTCAGGTAGTGTATGATACTACTTAAAGTCTTTATCTTCCCTTCCCCAACTACTTCCCCCACAACCCCACAACCACCACCACTTAAAATTACATGGAAAGAGATATATCTATATATGTGTGTGTGTGTGTGTGTGTGTATGTATATGTGTGTGTATATGTATATATGTATGTATGTATGTATGTATGTATATTTCCACTGATAGAATGTAGGCTCCTTGAGGACAAAGTCTGTTTGGTTTTGATCTTTGGATCCCCAGTACCAGAACTGGTACATAGTAGTCCTCAAAAAATACTTGCTGATTGACAAATATCTTCTAAGCATCACTTTTTGCAAGTTACATTTGGTGACACAAGGTACCATTCTCTACCCCAAAAAACCTTCAGATAAGTATTGAATGAGAAATTATGGGATGGCTTATGTTTGTAGCTTCAGGTCTAACCTCCAGTAAGATATTCATACAACATTTACTGTTAATTATGCCATTAGAGACCAAAGGTTGTTGTTGGGTGGTTGTCCTTCATTTTTGAAGAGGACCATAGCATCAGGAAAATGATGAGATGACTTGCAGTTGACTTTGATTTGAGTGAGGGAAGGCTGTACAAGGTCACCAGCCTCACTTTTTCCTCCAGAGCCATCTGGGTCCAGTGACCAGATATTCATCAGCATGACTAGAGATGACCCAGGATGCAATGGGAGACCCTGGCCCTTTTAGGCTAAGGCCTTTTCATGTACTCACTTAGAGTGAGGTAATGCCTATTCAGTGAATGGGCCTCTCTAAGGAGTGAGTCAGGGGATGGCCTCTTTATTTAGAAAAAGAACAGAAAAGAAAAAAAATCAAGCTGAGAGGAGAAGACCCAAAGAGAAACAGTTACCATTGACATTCACTTTAAGCCAGGAGGGCCCAATATACAGCCATTAAAGTGGAGCTTGGTCAGGGACCTATTGTGGCCCCATCTCTGAGCTTTGGTAAAAATGAAATGATTGTAAATCTTCCTACTAATTAGTCTGATTCTCTGGATCTTGCTATTGGTTTTGAATTTAGCCATTCTGTAGCTAGCCTAGCTTTACAATTCACAATAAAATGCTATAACTCAATAAGAAAAATGGTAAAAAAAATGACTTTTTCCCCAATAGAAACTTTTGTTGGTCTGAATATCACAAACCCAGAACCACTAACAGCATGCGCTTACACAGGTGGGACATTTTCCCCCTTGCAATCCTTTTCTCCCCACCCTAGACATATCAATAAATGATACCCACTTAAAAGCAGTAAGTGCTATCAGCCATAAGGATGCAGCCTCAGAGTTTTAACTGTCATTGGTACTTTTGATAAGTTGCTAATGGAGCCAAAAGCTCTGCTTCATAAGTAGCAGGCTCGAGACAAGAATGGAGCTCCCTTTACATTGAAGAAATCATGTCGATCCTTGAGGCAAGGAGCAGACGTTGAGCTACCCTCAGGAGAGTAGGGGCTCTTTCTTTCAGGCACGCCTGAACTCAGGAGTGCTTTCATCTATCCATTAATTTTAAACAACAACAAAACAAAACCCCAGGATTTTCCAAATCACTTGCCACCTGAGAACATAATCCAACAGTTATCTCCAAGAGCTGCCAAAGCTAAAAGAAAAATGGTGAGTGAAAAAGTTTGAGGAAAGCACATCAAACATGCTCCTAGAAAGGGAGTCCTCTCAGACCAGAAATTTGAGGGGAAAAAGGCCAACAAGAAAGAAAGGAGGTGAAATCTTAGGGGTATGCTACTTCCTCAGTGACTCTCCTACTTACTTCAGATCTTTGGGGAAGACAACCATAGATCTCCCAACTTGTCCTCAGCCTAGCTAGAAGATGGGAGGGAATGACAAGGACTAAGAATTGGATTTTTTTACTTCCAAGTTGTTTTTCTTCTGTCCTTTTCAACCTGAGCTCTGGTTTTACAATAAAGTGGAGGACATCGAGTGCGTAGGAAACTATTAAGTGTTTTCAGTACTGAAGGAGATTACACTTTTGGCTGCTGTAACCCTCACCTGGCCATCTGCTTGTAGGCCTCTTCTGCCACTGCGAAGATGTGGGGATCTATGTCCCCCATGTTTTGGCCACTGTAGGCATAGATGACATCTTGTCCATAGATTGGCAACTGCTCATAGGGGTTGATGGCAACAAGCACAATACCTGCAAACATACAAAGCAATTGGGATTAGACAGAGCCATGACACCTGGCATTAACTTTCCATGGCTTTATACAGGCATATATATCAGGGCATTTAGTCTCTCCACGGAACTCAAAATTGGGAAGTCAGTAATTGTTTTGCATGTATATGCCTTCTCAGTTACATAAGGAACTTGTTATAGGCTGAGACTTGAATTCTTATGCTTTTATGCATCCTACAACACCAGTGCCCCCATTTCTTATGCCCTAGTGCCTAGCATCATGTTGCAAACTTAAGAGGTGTTACCTAAGCTTATTTTTATTGATTAAGCCAGGAGACCCGATGAGGGTATCAGGCCTGGTGACTTTTGGGGGGATAATCCTGAAATAGAAGATGAAAGGAGAAATGTCAGCTCAGCTACCAAGACAGGAGAAAAAACTAGTCTCTTTCTTCATATCATGAAAGTTTATCTCAGAATGTTAGAGGACCCAGAAGCTAAAAGCAAGAAAGGTGAGCGTATACAGGCAAGGGTGACCATCCAAAATCATATGTCAATCACATTCTTTGGAACATTCTTCCTCCTTGCAGTTATTGGTAGTGAGGGGGCTTGAACGTTGATAACCACAGATGTCTCCAAGTAACTTGCTTACCAAAGTCTTCCCTTAGACCCTAATGTCATCTTGTCTGACTAAAGAACACAACACAGGAGAACTGTTGACAGAGGTTTTCAGCCTTTGAGAGACAGACAGGTATCAATTTACCTCAAATGTTCCACTGGTATAAAAATTATAACTTAATTCAGAAATATTACAGTATTAGGACATAGCACACCATTTAAATAAAGTTTAAACAGAAAGGCCCTTTCGGTTTCAACCCTTGATTAATGAAAAAAATTGATGAAAAAATTGTAATGTTCAAGTCCACTCTCCTAATGTAAAAAGATAGATAAAGT
This sequence comes from Trichosurus vulpecula, assembly GCF_011100635.1. Classification (NCBI taxonomy): domain Eukaryota; kingdom Metazoa; phylum Chordata; class Mammalia; order Diprotodontia; family Phalangeridae; genus Trichosurus; species Trichosurus vulpecula. The sequence continues at coordinate 382,957,189 of NC_050573.1, forward strand.
ACTAAACAGAACTACTTCTTCAATGAATGGGGACCTCGTAGTGTCCCAGACTCCTAATTGTGAAACTGGGTGATTACTACACGGGGCTATGAGTAGAAGAAACATAAGATACTGAATTACAAGTGTAGTGACTCCAGGACAAACCCTCAAAGTTGCTTTATTTTAAATTATTATGAAAACCCTGACATCAGTTCATTCTGTTTTAATTTTCTTCTTTTTCATCTTTTATAGGGTTGGAAGAAGAGATGACTGACCAGGGGATTTAACAGGTATGTAAAAAGTCTGAGGGAGGTAACTCCTTCTACCAGTGAGGGCAGCACCTGCTCTTTAACTTAGTCTTAGAGAGATCCCTGCATCACCAAGAAGTTAATTGACTTGCCCAGGATAACACACTACATCTCAGGTCTTCCCTGACCCCAAGGTTTGTTCTGTACTCACTATACCATGCTCCTTCTCTACCTGTGTAATATGGAGGGGGAAATGGACAATAAAAGTGCTTAATAGAACGTACTGTATAGTACTGGTTTTATTGTATTTGAAATAAGACTTCATCAGTTTTCAGTCAGCTTCGGGAAAACCTTATTTCACCATTTGGAAAATGCTATTTCTCAAACATTAGAAATGCCAGGCTATGTAGATCTAATTACAGCCTCTCCATAGGAAAAACGTCCTAATTTATTAGCTGTCATTGCAGACCAAAGTGAAAAAAATTGGAAAGGGGCGAAAGTCTCAAGAAGCTCAGGCATAACTTGTGATGTTAGGTAAGAGGAAGATTCTGAAGCAACAGTCAAGAATCCTCAGTCCATTCCCTTGAAACTTAATAATCACCTATAGCAATACCCTATTCTTCAGCCTCAGATACTTAATAGCTGTGTGACCCTGGGCAAGTCACTTCACCCTGTTTGCCTCAGTTTCCCCCTGTGTAAAATGAAAAGGAAATGACAAACCACTCCAGTGTCTTTGCCTAGAAATGGAGTCATGAAGAGGCAGACATGATTGAAATGACTCAACAACCACACTCACTCTTCACCTCTATTTCTCAAAAGCTCTAGCTTCCTTCAGAGCTCAGATCAAGGGCCACCTCCTATAGAAAGCCTATACTGATCCTCCGCAGATAATTCATGTTAAATTTTCTATGGATACTTTGTTTTCTCTACCACCTTAATAAAAAAGCTTCTTGAGGGCAGGAGCTGTTTCTTTTGCTTTCTCTCTTTTTTGTCTTCATATTGCCTTTATCACATAAGATATCTCCTATATTAAACAGTATCTGGCATATAGTGATAGTAATAACAACATTAACTAGCATTTATGCATTTACATAGCACTTTATACATTTACATGGCACTTTAACGTTCGCAATATGTTTTACACATGTTACTTCATTTTATCCTCACAACAAGCCTGAAAGGGAGGTGCTAGCTATCATCAACCCCGTTTTACAGATGAGGAAACTGAGGCAAGTGAGGTTGAGTGATTTGGCAAGGGTCATACAGTTATTAAATGTCTGAAACCAGATATGAATGCAGGCATCCCTGCTTGCAGGTCCAGCACTCACTCTATCCACTGTGCTACCTGACCGCCTTTAGACACTTTAGTAAACATTTGTTGAACTGAATCAGGAATGAGAACCATTTGACTCTAGATTCATTACATTATTGTACTTAGCACAATGGATGCTTGTCATCTTCTATAATGCTTACTGATGTTAAGCTCCTTGAGGGCCCAGATTGCATCCTGCTCCTATTTTTCCCAATGCCTAACACAGTTTTTATGCCCAGTATGCATTTAATGAATATGAATGAAAAATCTTCATTAAAATAAGGATGGGGGGGGGAAGAAGAGAGGAATCTATAATCCAGAATGGGGTGGATTAAGGAACTGAAAAGAAAGTCAATCCCTCCTACTCTTTCTCATGCGGTATCCAGCACTGGAATCCTTTTTGTATTGGGTTATTTGTCTGGTGGCTTCACTGAGGGCCACTGGGAATGGTCACTGCCATCTTTTGGGGTCTTCTTCTGCCTCTACTCCCCCATTAAAAACAAGCCCAACTCTATTAGAAGTGTGATCAATTGTTAGAGTAGGAGAAAAACACAGTTATGCAGATGCCTGCAATGTCCTCGCTCTCCTTGCAATTTCAAGTGCTGGACCTGAGCAAATCCCTTCGTGGGATTTGGTTCAGTGTGGACCTGTTTCCTCCTTTGTTGAGCAATTATAATGACAATCATTCCCCAGGGATGCAGGGAAGGTTAATTGAGTAATGTGCACTGATTGCAAAACATTCAAGGGTTTCTGATGAGGGACCCTCATCAAACGCAGCAGCAAAATTAGTATTCCTGCCAAATTGGAGTTTAACAGCTCTCATTTTAATGATACAAAGCAGTCACAAACACAAGTGCATGCACATCATCCAAATAACAGCACCCCACTTACCACAGTAGGTGTAGATATGGTTTGACTCCAAGAAACGGACTTTTAAATTATGCAAAACTGCAGGTTCATGAAGATAACTAAGAGCTGTTAGGTCATTTTCTCCCACCAGGATATCTGGGTTTCGTAAGAAGGGGAGCTGGTTGGTACTGAGATCAACTGGGTATTCTCGGATCTAAAGAAATACAAGTCATAGACGCAGAAAAAGCAGTTAATTAATTTGCCTAGAAGGCACTAGGCACAGCATGATGCCCTGTTAAGTTATCTAACTCAGCGACTTGACCTTCATACGATTACAAGTGATCACAATGACCAACAGCAACATATTTCAAGGAACCAGAGGCAGGGAGCATAACATCTGTCCTGCCATAAGAGACCAGCCCAAGCGAAGCCTTCAAATGCTGACAGAGAGCTTGTAGAAAAGCCGCATGGGTACCACTGATGATTACAACTCAGGAAGCACGACATTCATTTAAGAAGTGCCCTGGGACAGAAAGAGCAGGCAAGCAGGATAGGTTTGAGAGCTACTGCTTGAATTTCTTAAACACTTAAAAAGAAAAGTATGCTGTATGTGAGAGAAATCTTCAACTTCACACATGACTTGCTTTTCAATTCTACTAGAAATATGGGAAAGTCCATTTTATTTGTTTATTGTTGTTAGTTTCAGAAAAATACATTAAAATAGACATATAAACATATTAAAAATATACATGTACTGTAGGCTGCTTTTTCCCTTTATTTAAAAACATGTCCTCTCTGGGACATAGCCTCTGCTATTTTATAGATAAGATAGTCAACCCTCTCCATTTTATAGATAAGAAAGCTGAGGCATCCAGGTGCCTGGTTCCAGGGTCAGTGTCAGAGGTACTGATACATAAGAAGATGTATGAGTTGACTCACATAACAGAATCTGTAGTATATACTTGATACTTTGAACATTTGTTTGTGTTTTTTTTGACCACCCTCTCTCATTCTGGATACTCTCTTCTCTAGGTTTCTGAGACACTAATCTTACCTGGTTCTTCATTTATCTGTCCGACCACTCCTTCTCTACCTCTTTTGTTTATTCATCAGCCACGTTACATCCTCTAACTGTGTGTGACCTCCAAAGTTCTGTGCTGGGCCCTCCTTTCATCATCCCCCTTTAAATTTCTTCTCTTGGTAACCTCATCAGCTCCTAAGGTTTGAATTATGATCTCTACGAAGATGACTCTCAGATCTATATAAACAGTTATAATTTCTACACTGAAAATTCCAGTCTCACATCATTAATTGGCTATTGAAACTTGATGTCCTGGAGATATCTCAAGCTCTACATGACCAAAACCAACCTCTATCTTCCCCCCAAAACAGAACCCTCTTGAAAACCTCACTATTTCTGTCAAGGGCAACACCATCCTTCCAGTCTCCATCTTTCCAACCTTCCAGTCTCTCTGCATTGGAATCCTGACATTATTCTTGACTCCTCACTCTCCTACACCTATACATCCAATTACAGTAGTTGATAAATCTTGTCGTTTTTAAACCCCACAACCTCTCTCAAGTCAGACCCCGTATCTTCTCTCACCTTAGTTCAAAACCACATCAACTCTTGTCTAGATGATGACAAAAATCTCTAATTGGCCTCCCTCCCTCAAGTCAATCAAGTACATTTTCCACACTGCCACCAAAGTGATTTTCCTTGAACACAAAGCTGACCACGTAACTCCCCTACTCAATCAACTCCATCTATCCCTGTTGCCTTTGGGATAAAATAAAAAAAATCTTCTATTTAGCGTTTGAAGTCCTATACAATGTAGTCCCAGCCTCACTGGACAATACACCCTCTCGCACACTCTTCTAGCCAGCAAAAATGACCTTCTCTTTGTTTTCTCACACAACATTCCACTCTGCCGTTACACGATATAGTCTCTCCTTGCCTCTATTTTATAGTCCCTTTCTTTCTTCAAGTCTCATCTAAAGCACCAACTTCTCTACATATGAAACCTTCCCTTTTCACCCAAATTCTAGTGTCCTGCCTCTCAAACTACCTTGAATTAAACTTGTATTTATTTGTACACACACACACACACACACACACACACACACACACAGACATATATACTTGTCTTTCCTGGTAGAATGTAAGATCTATGCAAACAGGGATTGTTTCATTCTCTCTATATATATATACATATATATACATACATATATATACATACATATATACATACACACACACACACACACACACACACACACCTCTGGTGCTTTGCACAATGACTGACATGTAGATGGTGCTTAATAAATACTTGTTTATTTTTGGTTGAATAGAAAAATGCATGATTCCTCTATCCTACTTCCAAATCCCATCCCTTTTACCCAATGCATAGATTTACTCTGGAGTGAACCATGGGAAATCTAAATGGCTTCCCCCTAATTGAGTAGTACTTAATCTTTTTTGTACCCTGGACCTCTTTGGCAGATTAGTGAAGTCTACAGAGTCCTTCTCATAATAATGGATTGTGGCCTGTATTCATAATTGAAGGAAATGTCAAATGTTAGTTAGATGTTAGTGAAAATAAAGACACACTTTTTCCTATCCAAGGTCACAGACTCCCTGAAATCTATCTACATATAAGTTAAGAAGCTCTGTTCTAAATGGAATCCTCAAAAAGGTGATTCTATAAAATTACCAAAGCTACTAAGCTAAGCTAAATCCACTTTAAGCAATACCATCACACTACCATAATACTTTTTTGAAATAATATTTTTTAAAAGACTCACTTAATAAAAATATAAAATAAACATCACTGACAAAGCAGGGAATCCAGATGAAGCTACTAGCATAAAAGTAGGCTTGTTCCCCCTCAACATAATAAAAGGGCAGTGAAGTAAGGAATTTTGTACCACAGAATTCTGCAACTGGTAGATTTTTTTTCAGAAAGGACTCTGGTCTACATCCAAGTCTTTCTGGAAAGAAAGGTGTCTACTTTTCCACAACAGGCTTCCAGGGAAGGGGATTTCCCTAGTTCCCATCTGTCTTTCCTGAATGTTTCTCCTTTTTCAGATCTCTGCACAGAATGTGGATTAGAGGCTCCTACCTGACCATCCCTATACCCTGGAGTGTAGGGGGTAGGGGTAGCTATAACTCTGTCTTTTCTTAGATGCCTCTCTTCCTGGTCCATCAAGAAAAGATAGAGGAGGAAACTCCCAAGCAAATTCATGAAAATAGGACCTAAGAACAAGCTAGGGTCACTAGCTCTGCCAGATTGACATGAGGGTAAAAACTGTCCAAGTCAGCTAAAAGGAGCTAAAACCCTGCCACCTCAGCATGTGAAGATATAGATTTCTTGGTTTTCATCTGGAGGGGAGGAGAAAGAAAAAGACATAAGAACAGATTTTTCCTTAATAGGAAATTGATTGCAAGACTGTCACTAGTTAAGTCGGCTATAAATCTGCAGCCAATGTGGCTTACTTGAAAAGTCAGAGTTTTTCAAATAACTGATGATCACATAATCAGGTATTATGGAACTTTCAGGAGCCAGAGGCAAGAGAACTGAGATGTACAAATCATCCAGCCCTTGGAATTAGAGGAATGGACTAAATGACAACATCTACAAAACCAGAAAGTGTTAAATGTCCACCGGTGGTTTCAATCCCTTGTCCTGTCCACTACCACCTGGTTCTGAGACAGAACAATCAGTGTGGGATCGGGAGAAAGCCAGGAAGGGAAAGAAACTAGAAAGGATATTTGGCCTGAGGAGATAAGAAACTATGATAGACTAAACTATAGGATAAGAATATTTAGTATTGCTACTACAGTGGGAGCATATGGATGTCTCACCATATTACTGTCAACCATGACACTGCATGAAAGCTCAATTTTCCCTCATTAATAAGTGAATTTTCACAGACTAAGGCTAGAAAAGCATTTGTTAAAATGTGTGTGTGTGTGTATACACACATACATACATACATACATACATATATATACACATATGTATTTCCAATTATGTCAGTTTTGGATGTTCTACTTTATTTTAAAACATCTTTATTGCTTTATTATGATGAAAGCCTCAAAAGCCAGAAATAGTTTCACATCTCTAGATTTCAGGGAAGCCCCACTCCTGGAACATTTATGTTAGGTGGGCAGGAAATGGCACACACTGCATGTGACTGAGTAGGTCTCTGAGCCAAATACATTTTTCAATTCTTCATGCATGTTTCTGCATTTCTTTTGGTGTAGAAAATTGTGAGTTTTACTGGGTATAAATTGCCATGTGACCTAAGACAAGTCACAAGTTTTTAGGGAGCTGGCCAGTGGACCTTACAATTCTTTCTAGCTATAACTCTATCATTCTAAACTTACTTGTACATGGTTACTGAATATCTGTCCCATGTGTGAGGAGGAGGAGAGAGATGGGAAAAAGAAGGATGAGAAGGAGAAAGATAAGGCAGAGGAGGAAGGATGAGGAAAAGGAGGGAAGAAGGAAAGAAGCAGATGGAAGAGGAAAGAAAGAAAGAAAGAAAGGAAGGAAGGAAGGAAGGAAGGAAGGAAGGAAGGAAGGAAGGAAGGAAGGAAGGAAAGACAAGGAGGGAGGTACGAAGAAAGAAGAGGGATGGAGGAAAGAAGAGAGAGGGGGAAAAGGAGGAGGGGGGAGGGAGGGAGGGAGGAGAGGGGGCGAGGGCAGAGAGAGAGAGAGAGAGAGAGAGAGAGAGAGAGAGGAGAGAGAGAGAGAGAGGAGAGAGAGAGAGAGAGAGAGAGAGAAAGGGAGGGGGAAGGAGAAAGTGATCAATTGGGGAAAAAAAACTTTTGAAAAGGAAGTAAATCTTCTAGTTAACAGGGAAAGCCTCCAAGGTTGATTTCTCCAGAAGCTCCCAGACTAGGAGTAACCCTAAATCAGTATGAGATGGGCAACAGAAAGAGCAATGTGTCTTCTAAGTCAAAGGAACTTCAAATCTTGGCTCTGCAATTTGCTACCAGTGACCCTGGCTAAGTCATTTAACCTAAGTCATTAAGTCACCTGCCAAATGAGGGGGTTGTGCTATTTTACCTCTAGGGTCTCTTCCACCTCTAAACCTATGACCACCATGAGATAAGAACATGACTTTTTCACAGTCTGGCGCTTCATTCCTCACTGTTTCTTTCCTGCAGTCTGGTCACTGGCACTGTGTAAACTCCTGCAGCACAGGGTTGCATCTTTTCTTGTATCCTTCATGGTGCCAGGGCACTTAATTCTGGACTCCATAATTTCATCGCTGTGATTAATTCCTCCACCAATGCAGATCACAGTTTCCTCCCTCTGCCTTATGAAGAATGTCCTTGTGAATCTGTAGGAACAACTAGTATTGCAAAGTTCTTAAGAGCCATCTAGTCCATACCCCTCATTTTATGGGTGAGAAAATTAAGACCTAGTGGTTAACTTATTTGCCCAAAGTTAAACAGGTAATAAGTATAGTGTATTAATAAGTGAATAAGTGAGATTTGAACCCATGTCTTTTAACTATAGAGTAAGTGATCTTTCCACCATACTATGCTATCTTTACTAGTTATTTGTAGCTGAAAAAAATGCACCCCCCCATGGTACCCCTCCTGGTGGTGGGCCTCTCTAAACATCAGCACTTAGAATAGTACCTGGCACATAGTAGGTACTTAATAAATGCATGTTCCCTGTCCTGGTTCCCCCTTTCCTAAGTTCCAGCAGGAGACAGTCACTGGACCAATACTCAAAAGCTCTTCCAGCTTGCATTCAGCATAGGCTTTTAGAATTCAGGGACCTCTTAGAGACCCAAAGAAGCATCAAGTCAGGACTTTAGTGGGGGTTAAGCTCATAGCAGGCACTAAATATTGGCGATCAATACAATCTTGCTGATTTGGGGGTGTGTCTCATTTGCAGAAACACTAACTCAGTTTTCTAGGGAAACAACCAAAATGTTAGAGGGGAATGTGTGCTGTCCACACTTCCATGCCTGCTATGTTTCTCAAAACTGATAAGTTCTTCCAACAGAAAAGTAATTGGTCTTCCTTTTCTATATTTTCAACTCTGTGTTTTCTATTTATTACCCTGAAGCAGCAAGGAACCAGATGTCATGAATGCAAACTCCTGATAAAGTGCCTGGCCATCAGGCAATGGCTAAAGGAGATTGTCGGCAAATTTATTATAACCAGAATCACAGGAGCATGAAAATTTTCAGTCATAGCTCATCTTCCCAACCTCACTTTAGTGCAGGGAGCTTGGAATGTTGCCTGTTCAGACTGATGGGCTTTCAGTTTAAACCACCCTGTTATATTTCAGCAATGGGCAGCCTACACCGATTCCTTTGTGAGGCAGAAGGAACTAGGCATCAAAGTCACTTAGAGCAGAAACCCCGAATCCAGAATTCTCTTCTCCAGGGGAACATGAGGGTAAACCATGGGAGCAGTGCCACCCAAACCATTCAGGGACAAAGAGGATTTAAGAGAAATGCAAACAGGGTTCGATCAATGTCTAGAAAACATATAACCATTTGGTATATTTTTACTGGGGCACTGAGAGCTTTGGAGAAGAAATGTCTAGCACAGTGAAGAGGACGCTAGAATTAGGACAACTAGGACCTTCTGCTATTCTCTAATTAACAACTCGTTTCTGTAGTGCCAAACTTTCATTTTACAAAAGGCTTTTCTCACTATCACCTTATAAGAGTGGTAATGTCACAGAGTGATATCTTGACTTGTGTTTGAACTGGATTTAAGTGATGAAGACTTGTACAAAGACATCAGCCTCTCTCTCTTCCACAGTCATTGAAATCCAGTGGCAAGACAAAAGTCAGGATGAAAGGGCGATGGCCTGGGATGCAGTGGATGACCTTGGCATCTTCTACGTCTGACCAAGCTCTAAGCACTCTACAGTACCTGCTTCAGCCACCTTAATGGCTATTGGAATAAATTATACTCAAATGCTCATTCTGCTGGGAGACATCTTCACATGCTTGGGGTACACATCTCTCTAACTCACTGAGTGGTTTGAGACCTGTTAGTTACCCTCAGCCTTGGTTTAGCCCATCTGCTGAGATGGTTTTACTGGGGTATGGCTCTTTTCAGGGCTGCTCATCTACCTGTCACCCAAATCTCACTTGTGGCTCCAAGACACAGTGCTGTGTAGGCATGCTATGATGGAGCCTATAGAGGCAGAAGCATCTTCAGAGGTGACCAAGCCCATTCCCTACCTGAAGCATGGATTCTGTCCACAGCACATGTGAGAACTTCCAGGAATCAAAAACGCACTGCCCGCCTAAGGCAATACATTTGCCTTTTGGACAATTTAAGTGTTACATGATCATCTGCTTATACTGAAACTAGATCTGTTTTCCTTTAATTTTTTCTCATTTATCCTAAGTCAACTCTCCAAAGCTAAAGAGAAAAGCCCAAACTTTCTTCCAGAGGGAGGACTCTTAAAATATTTTGTGACAACTATGATAGCCCCATAGTCCTCTCTTTTCTAGGCTAAACATCTTCAGTTCCTCCAATGAATCTCCGTACAGTCTAGTTTTGAGTCCCTTCATCATTCTAATTACTTTCCCCTGGACTGATTCCAGACTGACAATATCTTTTCTAAAATGTGCCACCCAGTCATCAAACATTTTATGAAAATTCATGGAACAGATCAGAAGTGCACACATACACACACACACGCATACAACAACATGTATGGAATAGCAATTATCGGTTTCATATACTATCATCTTTTATCTTCTACTTTGTATACAGGAAATGCTCTTTGTAAGGGTGTTTGGTTAAGTTTAAACAGTAAAAATAAATTGGTTTTATAAAACATGGCCTGCAGAACTGACTGCAGTGCTCAAGATGCACTCTGACTAGGGCAGAGGATGGCAAGCTTGTAGCCTCTGTCACTATGAATGATATACTGCAATTAAGGTCATCTAAGATAACTTTTGCTTTTTAGGATTCCTCTTCACATTTGTGAGTACTTATGGAATTAAATCATACCTCAGGATGAAGATTCTTAGCCCAGTAATTATCTTCCTGGTCTACCTGGAAGATGGAGGAAGGTCAAAGAGGCAAGGATTTCTAGGATAACAACTAACAAAAAGTGGGAAACCCCTGGGGTCCAAAGCTGGGCATAGAGGTGAAATAAGGGAAATTCTCAGGGAGCACTGAGGTAGAAAAACAGAAGGTTGTAGCAATTAGTGGTACCAGCCTGGAGGGAAGGGTCTCCGTGGCAGGGTCCTGTCCTTGGGTACGTTCTGTTTAACATGTTTATCAACGACTTGAATGAAGATAGATGGCTTGCTTACCAATTTTGTGGATGACACAAAGCTGAGAGGCGTAGGTAACATGCTAGATGACAGAATTGTAACACAGAAACATCTTGACAGGCTGGAGTGATAGCCCAATTTACTAAGATGGAATAAATGTTAAGTCCTGCACTTTGACAATTGATTTTTTAACTAAGTACAGAATAGGAAAGATGTGTCTAGACGACAGCTTTTATCAGACACACACACACGCACACACTCTCATACCTGGGATCTTCTGGTAGATGGTAAATGAGTCAATTGTTGTAAGGTGACAGTCCTAAAGTACAACCACTGCTTTTGCTCAAGAAACCCCAATGATTCCCTCCTGCCTCCAGAATAAAACACAAATTCCCCTGGGATTTGAGGAACCTTTACAATCTGACTCTACCCTGTCTTTCTAAGCTGATCACACAAGACATTCTAACCAAACTGGCCTGATTGCTCTTCCAAGCACAAACATTCCATCTTTTGTCTCTCCATCTTTGCACAGATCATCCCTCCATGCCTACAATACCTTCCCTCCCCACCTTGGCCTCATGACCCAAGCTCACCTCAGGAGCCAGATAAAGTGTCACCTACTACAAGAGGACTTTCCTGAGTGGGCCCTTCACTCGCTCCCAGTGCTTAGGGCCCTGCTCATAGAATTGCCTGTGTATTTTGTATTTCCCCGTTTGTGTATCTACTGTTTCTTCCCCCTCCCCTACAGTAGCACAAAAGCTTCTTAAGGGCAGGGACTGGTTTTATATTTGTATCTCAGGGCTTAGCTCATTGTTTATGCACATAGTAGGCAGAGAGGCCACACAGTGGGACTTGCAGTCAGGAAGACCTAAGTTCAAAACTTGCCTCAGGGCTGATACTATAAGCATTTGGGAGAGCAAGGAATAGTTTACCTGTCAGATTTATGGGAAAAGGAAGAATTCATGACCCAACAAGAGATAGAGAGCATTACAAAACACAAAATGAATAATTTTGATTATGATAAATTGAAAAGTTTTTGTACAAACAAAGCCAATGCAACAAAGATTAAGAGGGAAGCAGAAAATTGGGAATCTTTACAACTAGTGTCTTTGATAAAGGCCTCATATCTAAAATATACAGGAAACTGAGTTAAATAAATAGGAATACAAAGCATTCCCTAATTGAGATATGGTCAAAGGATATAAACAGGCAGTTTTCAGAGGAAGAAATTAAAGATATCTATAGGCATATTTAAAAAATGCTCTAAATCACTGTTGATGAGAGAAATGCAAATCAAAACAAATCTTAGGTATCACATCTCTCCTGTCAGATTGGCTAACATGACAAAACAGGAAAATGATAAATGCTGGAGAGGATGTGGGAAAACTAGAACATTGTTACATTGTTGGTGGAGTTGTGAATTGATCCAGTCACTCTGGAGAGCAATTTGGAACTATGCCCAAAGGGCTATAAAAATGTGCATACCCAAAGGGGCAGAGCCAAGATGGTGGCTGGAAAGCAGGGACTTGCTTAAGCTTCCCCCCAGGTCCCTCCAAGCACCTACAAAAATGGCTCTGAACAAATTCTAGAGCTGTAGAACGCATGAAATAGCAAAGGGAAGCAGGGCTCAAACCCAGGACAGCCTGGATGGTCCATGGGAAGGGTCTATTTGCATGGAGCTGGGAGCAGAGCAAAGCACAGCCCAGCATGGGCCACACCAGGACCAACCAGACCAGGAGCGGGGCAGAACAGGCGTATTGTCCCAAATCAGCGAGCTGTGGCAGTTACCAAACTTCTCAACCCACAAACACCAAAGACAACAGAGAGGGTTAGTGGGAAAAGAAGGTTAGTGGGACAGAGTGAAAGGAGTTCGCGGTTGGCCACTGGTGGGGGGGGGGGAAGCGACAGAGGTGGTGCAGCTCTGGGGCTGCTTCCAGAGCTACAGCTGCAGTTGCTTCCAGCCCCATGCCCACCTGGTGGGAGGAATTAAGCAGCAGATTAGAGCAGGAGTGCAAAGTCTGCTTTGCCCTGGCAGTTCTTGGGGGAGAAGGAGCTCTGGTGTGGCAGAACTTACTGTGTACAAGTAGCTCTGAAAATAGAAGCGCAGGCCTTCAAGCTTGGGACAAAATACTCTCTACTCTACAAGTAGTCATACCCTGACGAAAAACTCAAGGGTCAAGTAAGTTGGCTGGGAACATGAACAGGCAGCAAAAACAGACTCAGATTCAGAGTCATACTTTGGAATCTTTCTTTGGTGACAAAGAAGACCAAAGCATACAGCCAAAAGAAGTCAACAAAGTCAAACAGCCTACATCAAAAGCCTCCAAGAAAAATATGAATTGGTCACAGAAGAACTCAAAAAGGATTTGGAAAAGCTAAGTAAGAAAAGTAGAGGAAAAATTGAGAAGAGAAATGAGAGTGATGTGAGAAAACCATGATAAACAAGTGAATGACTTGCTAAAGAAGACCCCCAAAATACTGAAGAAAATAATACCTTAAAAATAGACTAACTCAAATGGCAAAAGAGCTCCAAAAGCCAATGAGGAGGAAAATGGCTTGAAAGGCAGAATTAGCCAAATGGAAAAGGAGGTCCAAAAGACCACTGAAGAAAATACCACCCTAAAAATTAGATTGGAGCAAGTGGAAGCTAGTGACTTTATGAGAAATCAAGATATTATAAAACAGAACCAAAGGAATGAAAAAATGGAAGACAATGTGAAATATCTCATTGGAAAAACCACTGACCTGGAAAATAGATCCAGGAGGGACAATTTAAAAATTATCCATGATCAAAGCCATGATCAAAAAAAGTGCCTAGATATCATCTTTCAAGAAATTATCAAGGAGAGCTGCCCTGATATTCTAGAGCCAGAGGGTAAAATAGAAATTGAAAGAATCCACTGATCGCCTCCTGAAAAAGATTCCAAAAAGAAAACTCCTAGCAATATTGTCACCAAAATCCAGAGCTCCCAGATCAAGGAGAAAATACTGCAAACAGCCAGAAAGAAACAATGTGAGTATTGTGGAAATATAATCAGAATAACACAAGATCTAGCAGCTTCTACATTAAGGGATCAAAGGGCTTGGAATGCGATATTCCGGAGGTCAATGGAGCTAGGATTAAAACCAAGAATCACCTACCCAGCAAAACTAAGTATAATGCTCCAAGGCAAAATATGAACTTTCAATAAAATAGAGGACTTTCAAGCTTTCTCAGTGAAAAGACCAGAGCTGAATAAAAAATCTGACTTTCAAACACAAGAATCAAGAGAGGCATGAAAAGGTAAACAAGAAAGAGAAATCATAAGGGACTTACTAAAGTTGAACTGTTTCGTTTACATTCCTACATGGAAAGATGATGTGTGTAATTCATGAGACCTCAGTATTAGGGTAGCTGAAGGGAATACACACACACACACACACACACACACACAGGGCACAGGGTGAGTTGAATATGAAGGGATGATATCATAAAATCAAATTAAGCGATGAGAGAGGAACATATCGAGAGAGGGAAAAAGGGAGAGATAGAATGGGGTAAATTATCTCACATAAAAGTGCCAAGAAAAAGCAGTTCTGTAGGAAGTGAAGAGGGGGCAGGCGAGGGGGAATGAGAGAATCTTGCTCTCATCAGAATTGACCTGAGGAGGGAATAACATACACACTCAATTGGGTATCTTACTCCACTGGAAAGAAAGAGGAAGGAGATAAAAAAGGGGGGATGATAGAAGGGAGAGCAGATGGGGGAGGAGGTAATCAAAAGCCAACATTTTCAAAAAGGGACAGGGTCAAGGGAGACAATTGAATAAAGGGGGACTGGATAGGAGGGAGCAAATTATAGTTAGTCTTTCAAAACATGGGTATTGTGGAAGGGTTTTACATAATGATACACATGTGACCTATGCTGAATTGCTTGCCTTTTTAGGGAGGGTGGGTGGGGAGGGAAGAGGGGAGAGAATTTGGAACTCAAAGTTTTAAAAGCGGATGTTCAAAAAAAAAGTTGTTTTTTGTATGCAACTGGGAAATAAGATATACAGGCAATGGGGCATAGAAATCTATCTTGCCATACAAGAAGATAAGGGAAAAGGGGATGGCAGGGAGTGGGGTGATGGAAGATCAGGCTGACTGGGGAATGGGGCAATCAGAATATATGTCATTTTGGAGTGGGGGGGAGGGTAGAAATGGGGAAAAATTTGTAATTCAAAATCTTGTGGAAATCAATGCTGAAAACTAAAATTATCAAATAAATAATAAAAAAAATTTAAATGTGCATACCCTTTGACCTAGCAATACCACTTCTAGGGCTGTATCCCAAAGAGATCACACAAGTAGGAAATGGATCAGTATGTACACACATATTCATAGCAGCTCTTTTTGTGGTGGCAAAGAACTGGAAATCAAGGGGATGCCCATCAACTGGGGAATCGCTAAACAAGCAGTGGTATATGAATGTAACGGAGTACTATTGTACTATAAGAAATGAGGAGCAGACAGACCTCATAGCAACCAGGAAAGACTTATATGAACTGATGCTGAGTGAGGGGAGCAGAACCAGTGATTATAGACACATAGTATCTGTAAGAACTAACTTTGATAGACTTGGCTCCTCCCATCAATGGAAGGTTCAAAGACAGTTCCAAAAGGCTCATGATGGAAAAAGCTATCCACATCCAGAGAAAGAATTATGGAGTCTGAATGCAGATGGAGGCAAATTATTTGCTCTCTTTTTTCCCTTCTTTTTTAGTTTAATTTCTTTTTTCTCATGGTTCATTCCTTTGGTTAGAATTCTTCTTTACAACTGGACTATTATGTAAAACAGTTCAGTGTGAAGATATATGTAGAACCTACATTGAATCACATGTCATCTTGGGGGGCAGGTGAAAGGAGAGCGAGGAAGAGAAAATTTGGAACCCAAAGACTTGTGGAACTGAGTGTTGTAAACTAAAAATAAAAAATAAATTTATAGAAAAAAAACTTGCCTCAGACAGTCCCTGGAGAAGCAACCCTGGGTAAATCATTTAACTTCTTTGTACTTCAGTTTCCTCATTTGTAAAATGAGGATAATAATAGTATCTATTCCACAGGATTGTTGCAAGGATCAAATTAAGACGAATAATAGCTAACATTTATATAGTGCCACCTATGTGCCTAGCATCGTGCTAAGTGATTTACAATTATTAGCTCATTTGATCCTTACAACACTCCTGGGAGGTGCTATTATTATCCCCATTTGAGGATTACCATCCCCAGATGAGGAAACTGAGGCAAACAGAAGTTAAGTGACTCGCCAGGGTAACATAGCTAGGAGGCGTTTGAGGATGGATTTGAATTCAGGTCTTCATGACTCTGGGCCTAGTACTCTACCCACTGAACCACCTAACCACAAAGAGCTATATGTATATGTCTGCATATGTATCTGTGTGTGTGTGTACACACATATATACACACAGATACGTATGTGTGCACACACGTGTTATTATCTATCATTATTATTATTAATGTCATTGTCATTAGGCACTTAATAAATGCTTCTTGTGTACTGATAAGACCAGAAAGAAAGACAGAATTTAGATCTAGATTAAAGGGACCTCCGAGGCTAATGATTCCAATTCTGTCACTTTGCAAATAAGGAAATGGGCCCAAAGATGTTAAAGAGAATTGCTGGAGAGACATCCACCTAGTAAACTTCTACCCTAGGATTTGCACCCAAATCTTCCCGACTCTCAGTCCAGAGCTCCACATGCTATAACACACTATCTTTCAGTCAAATGGCTATTACAGCAGTCACCAGACAATGAAATAAAAGCCAAAATGAAGCCAGTGAGAGGAGTACAGAAAAAAGATAAACCAGAAAGGCGCAAATGAAGGAAACGGCATTTATTTACCAATTACCATCAGACCAGGCACCGTGCTAAGAAGCTGTGGATACAAATATAAAAGATAAAACAGTCCCTGGCCTCAAATAGCTTCGGTTTTAATACAGGCGAGAACACAGCTACAGCAGAATGGAGGCTGGGAGGAAGTTTCAGTCTGTGGAGTCACAAGGATAGTGAGACACCCATAGGGCAGTCTTTTGTTCTTGCCAGTAGCAATGTGACTTATTGATTAGATTAGTATGCCCAGAATGGTGGGGGGGGGGGGCAAGTGAAGCATCTTGGCAGATGGTAAAGGGGCCTGAGCCAATGGCTAGATTGGATGTTCTATGAGTTCCATAGTTGAGGGTATTAAGTTCCCCACTGACTAAGCAGAAAGGGACGAGGACACAGATTTTTGAAGTCCACTGTGTGAATTGATTGAGTTCTGCTTCATATACATATAAGATAGTGTAGGGGAGAAAAAGACTTGAATCTGCTACTAACTAGTTGTATGGACTTAGGTTTGCCTCCTGACCACCCTGTATGTCAGTTTGCTCATCTGTAAAACGGAGCTGATAGTAACTAACCTGCCTGGCTCTGAGTGAAAGTGCTTGGAAAACTATCACATGCTCCATAATAAAAGTGAGTTATGATTATTTTAAGAGAATCTAATTATTTGGCCTTTCGTTGATGTAGCTTCATGAGTAACGGACAGGGAGTGGGAAGCTGTTAGGAGAGGGAGGTAGCTTCATCTGGTAGGCTGGGCTGATCCACACCTACAATGAGAGAATGTTTAAGTCGTCTCTCTCTTGTGCTTTGTTGGGGCCGCTGAGCTACATCCTGTCTCCCATACAGCATCTCTTTCCCAGTCACACACTGGACCTGGCAAGTTGATACAACATAACTGTTTAGCTGCCCTGCAGTGAATCAGATCTTCCGAGAAACAGCGGGCTGCGGAATTGTCCATCCCTGTCCTCTGGCTTTCTATCCAATTACAAAGTAACCTGCTACATACCAGGGCAGGGCAGGGACGGGCTCCCAGGCAGCTCATCCAGGAGTTATTCACAGTCCCTGGCTCACTTTCAGCTTGGGAAAGCAGGCATCTGTTCTGTTTTAGCAACAGAGCAGCTCAGTTCCCTAATACCTCTGTACAATTTAAAATAAAAAGGCATACAAAACGTCGCCCACTCGAAAAATAAATGCCACTCAAGTGGGTGAGAGATCTTTAATTCTGTCTCAGGCACTATTTAATGTGGCAAATCATGGCTATCTGCTAGGAATTTTCTCTTATCAAAGCCTCAAAATAACTAGCATTTATGAAGTGCTTTAGGGTTTGCAAAGGACTTTAAAAATATTTTCATGTTATCCTCACAATAACCCTGGGGGGTAGGTGCTATTATTATCCCCATTTTACAGATGAGAACACTCATCTTGGTCAAGGGATGTGCCCAAGGTCCCAGAGTTAGGCATCAAAACTGTCTCTGTGAGAAAACTCTCAAAGTCTTTCTCCAGTGAGGGAGGTGGGAATGCCTTTTGTTATATCCATTTCACAAATAAATTCTCTGGGAGACAGTTTCTTCAAGTGATCAGATCAAGGTGACACAAAATCAGGGTTCAAATTTACTCACCATAAACTCAGTCATTTATTGGCTGCTCATTATTTGTCCCAAAATGTTCTATAAAACATAAATAAAATAAATATAAAATATAGCTCTCCAGAAGTTTACAATTAGGGAGACAAGACATATGCAAGACCACAGATGGTTGACTGTCCATGAGTAGTTGAGGAAACAAATGAAACAGAGATCAGCAGAGGGAGAAGCCAGTTGGGGCTGGAATGGGCAAAGAAGTCTTCCTGGCAAATGCAGCATGAGAAGAATATTAAAGAAGGGGTAGGCCTAGGCAAGTCAATCCAATAAACACCATTTTCTCCCCACTGGAGCAACCTGGGTCCATGGAATGGATTGATGATCACTGATCCATCTAGCAATTAATCTCCACCCACTATGGAAATCCATGCAAATAAGGTACTTTGCCAAATCAGACGAATCTCCTCTACATTTGAGCAACAAAGACCTCTTTCCTGAATGCCTTATTTAACCAAACTAGTCCTTGCTTCTCTTGAGAAAGGACAATGGAAAACAAAAGGATCAGCGGCAAGGAGAGGCTGAAGGCAAGAAAAATAATGCAAGTGTGAAGAGAGGGAAGTGGAAATTAAAGGGAAAAAGAGAGCTATTTGGAAGAAACTTCCCATTTCTTCCCCAAATTCCAGTATCTTATCTCCAACTGCTTACTGGATGTCCCAATCGCAACCCAAATTAACCAATCTCCCTGAATCACTCATTCATGTGGATGGTTCCTCCAGTCTCCTAATCACTCAAGGCTCAAAACCCTACAAGTCTTACTTAACCTTTCCCTCTTCTCCCAGCCCCCAACTCTTATCTAATCATTAAGTCCTAGACCTTCTATCTCTCTAACACTTCTTATGTACCACCTTCTCTTCCATTCACCCTAATCCATGTTCTCATCGTCTCTTACCCTAACTAATGCAGGTCTCCAACCTGGTCTCCCTGGCACTATTCAGTAAACACCCTGCTGCAGATTGTTTTTCCTAAAGCAGAGTTTTAATCATATCATCTACTGCTCAAAAACTTTAAATGGCCCTTCACAGACTACAGATTACTGCCCAAACTCTTCAATGTGGTTTTCAAATTCTACTTCAAATGGCGATCTTTCTAATCTTATTTCAGAATAAGGCAAACGGATTACTTACTACTTCTCAAATATACCTAAGGCTTTCTGACTTCCCTGTCTTTCGCATATGCCATTTACTTGGAACGCTATCTTCCTGATTCCCTATTTGTCACAAACTCTACACTTCGTCCCTCAAGTACAGGGGCATACTTCTTGATGAAACCTTCCCTGATGCTCTCAACAGGAAGAAATGTCACCTCTCTCTCCTCTGGATCCCACCAACTCTTTGTTTATTCCCCTCTTCAAACTAATGCCAACCTCCTCATGCACTATGGCTCTAGGTCCTTCTCACCCTGTCTCCCAAATGAATAATACTCTGCTCAGTGAAGAAGGGGACTGAATTTTTCCCATTTTTGTATCATTGCAACACCAGGAATGCAATGATTTATATTGAATATTCAATGCATTGAAAATTAAAGAATATGAAAAATTCACATTACACAGATGTTGATATGCATCATAATGGGAGGGCAGCCCATTGACTTAGTTCACTGACATGTACACTTTAGAAAAACAAGGCACAATGACAATAGATAGAGTAGGAGGAAAAGAGTTAGGAAACTACATAGCATTTACAATGGTACTTCCCCAAAAGTGTCACACAGATTTCACATTAACATGCAAAGTTTCCTAGTGACTTGACGTAGTTGTGAATCCTGCAGCAGTGGAGTCTTACAAGCACTGATGTTACAAATGAGTCAAAAGAGAAAACAGGATCAAATGCTATAAGGAATTAATGATGATTTGAGCATGAGAAGTAGCACAAACAATATTAAAGGAAATCTTTGAATGGAAAAAGAGATGGGTTCATCATATAACCAAAAAAGGGATAATAGATAAGACAACCCAAGTTGTATACTAATATTCCCAAAAATATTTTTAAAAAATGACAAGAATACCTTTAGCAGGTGAAAAAAGCCTGAATGGTGGATTCATTAAAAAAAGACAAAGTTTTTTTTAAAGGCACTAATGTGTGGCACTGGCAGAGGGATTACAAACACATGAAATTCTGTAGGTTTCAAAGTGCAAAATAGTAAACTACAAGAATGAGATTGCTTACATGGCATAAAGTAACAATTTACATAGTATTTCAGGGTTAGCAAAATGCTTTACAAATATCTCATTTGATCTTCACAATAGCCCTGGGAAGTAGGCGCAAATGTGTCTAGACTGGGAGACTGAAAGACTTGTTAGTGGTGATACCACTGAGGGGGACATATTGGAGAAAGGGAGCCATTTTGGGAGCAGGGAAGTTACATAAGGGTTCATGTCCTGTAGACAGGTGGAAATAAGGTACTGATGAAAAATCCGGGCTGGAAGATGCTTGACTTGGGAGTCATCTGTGATTCTTAAAGCTACAAGAGAAGATAAGCTAATCCAGGGAATTAAGAACTCCACAGTGCATCACGTGATCACATCTCAATATTCAATCAAATCCTCACACATAATTTAACCTCCTTATATAATCCAGGAGTGATTTCCTGACATCTGGAGTGAGATTTTTGCTGTGATGATATTGTCTGTATATTTCAAAACTCTCAACCAACATTCCCTTCTGTTGGCATGGAAAAGTGAAAATTAACTACATCATTTGGGTGTTTATTTCACATAACCCTGGGAAAGGAGCTTGTGTCCATATAACTTAATATGGACCAGTGTTTACTATAGTACCATGCAGATCAACATTCCATTAATGTTCTCTACTTAGTAAACATTTATTAAGCACCTACTATGTCCCAGGCACTTTTCCTAGAGATACAAAAAGAGCCAAAAGACAGCCCCCACTCTCAAGGAGCTCACAATCTAATGGTGGAGACAAGCAAACAAATATGTACAGACAAACTATAGATGAGATAAATAGGAAATAATCAACAGAAGGAAGGCATTAGAAGTAAAAGTGGTTGGGAAAGGTTTCCTGTAGAAAAAGGGATTTTAGTTTGGACTTAAAGGAATCCAGGGAAGCCAGTAGGCAGAGATGAGGAGGGAAAGCATTCTAGACATGGGGGACAGAAAGAGAAAATGCCCAGAGCTGAGAGAGAGAAAATGTCATATTCGTGGAACAGCAAGGAGGACTGAAGAGTATGTGGTGGGGAGTAAGGTGTAAGAAGACTGGAAATGTAGTGGAAAGGGGCAGCTAGCTAGATTATGAAGGGCATCCAACACCTAAGAGAGGATTTTGTATTTGATATTTCCTAGTTGTTCTCTTTCCACATTATGCCTCTTTTACTCAGCTGTCTTCTCACCCTAGAACATCTGTCTGCCAAGCCAGTCCCCTTCTCTCATTGGCGAGTTCCTTCCAGAGCCTCCATTGGCCAGGTTTCATTCCCCTCTCCTAGCCCTATTTCTAACTCTCTAGAGCAGGGGTGGGGAAGCTGTGGCCTCTAGGTCCTGAAGTGCAGCCCTTTGACTGAATTCAAACTTCACAGAACAAATCCCCTTCATAAAAGGTTTGTTCTGTAAAACTTGGACTTGGTCAAAAGGCTACAGCAGAGGACCTAGAAGACCACATGTGGCCTCAAGGCCACAGCTTCCCCACCCCTGCTCTAGACTTTGCCACCATGCCCCCATGCAGGTCTCCTCCTATCCCCTTTCAGCCCCTTTTTATGTGTTGTTCCCCTCATTAGAATGCAAGCTCCTTGAGGGAAGGGATCGCCTTTCTTCTTGCTCATATTTGAATCCCGAACAATTACCACAATGCCTGGCACACAGTAAGTATCTAATAAACATGTGTTGCTCTTCTGCCTAATATTACAGAAGGAGAGGTACAGGAAAAAAGGCTAGAGATGGGAAAAGTTCTAACCAGAAATATCTTTAAGTACTGTGGAAATATAGCTTATAAGTACATTCCTGGCAGCCCTTCCTTAAAATATTCCTATTACTTCTGATGTATTAGCACCACCACACAGAAAAAGGCAATTATTAAGTATCAAATTATGCCTTAGGACTTTCTCCCTCTATAGGGAACTCCACATACGCAGAATCCTTGACATCTAAGGAGTTTTCAGTCTAAGGTTTAGTTCCATTCATCATCAGTCAAGGCCATTTACAGCCAGAACACTTACAGTTTCATCTTCAAGTTTAAGATGGAGAATCTTCTCACCCTCCTTGTAGTCCTTTACTATCTCTGCTGATCGCCATACTTCATCAGGATCAGGGATCCAAACCCTTGTGAACTGCAAGACAAGATAATAAGCAGGTCAAACTCAAAGTCTAACTTTCAAAGTGTTTCCTTAGATATTCTTTTTTTTAATCAAATTTTATTTTTTTCAATTAGAAAAAAAATATTCATTCTCTCCCTCCCACCTTCTCCCACATTGAAAAAGAAAAAGAAAATCCCTGTTACAAAGATATATACTCAAACAAAACAAATCAGCACATTTGACATGTCCAAAAGAAAATATATCTCAATGTGCACCAAGCCTATCATCCCTCCCCCATGTGGGTATCATGTTTCTTCACTAGTCCTCTGGAATCATAATTGGTCTTTGTGTTGACGAGAGCTCCTAAGCCTTTCAAAGTTGTCTGTCTTTACAATATTGTTGTTACAAATCATTCTTCTGGTTCTGTCCACTTTACACTGCATCGTTTCATAAAAGTCTTTCAAGGTTTCTCTGAAATTGTCCCCTTCATCATTTCTTACACCACCATAGTATTCCACCACCTTCATATACCAAACTTATTCAGCCATTCCTCAACTGATGGGCACACCCTTAGTATCCAGTTACTTAAAATAACAAAAAGAGTTGCTACGAATACATTGTTTTTGGACATAGAAGCCTAAACAATCCTGAGAAAAGAGAAAAAGCTAAGATAAAATAGTTCTCAATGGATTTTCCTTACTGTAAGATGCAGTATACCAAGATGCCCAGGTTACAAGGAAATAACTCACAACAGAGACTGACTTAAGGTGCTAGGCTGAGAGAACTCAAGGGGTCTGTATTCCTTCTCCCCTCAAGAAATAACTCAAATATCAAAAAGAAGTGAAATAACTTTTAAGAAACCACAAAAGAAATCAAAATTCAACCCAAGTAAAAGGCAGCAAAGGAAAGAGTACAAATAAAAATATTATACAGCCATAAAATCTGTTAAAGTACTAAAAGTAACAGAGACAAAAGAAGAAGCTTATACAAGATATCTATCCCCAGATATGTCCTCAAATGGATAAATGACCCATGCCCAGAAATTAAGAAAGAACTGCCAAGCCTAGGAGAAGCATAAAACCAAATTTTTGAAAAAGCTTCAAGTAAAAAAAAATCCCATGAGGAAAGATTTAAATAGTAAGAAAAAAGGATAAAAAGTAATAATGAAGAAAATGAATAATATATACAATGGAATAAATATCCTTTCCTAAGACCATAAACTAGATTTAGTATAAAAGAAAACAGAATTCCACACAATGTAGAGCATTTTGCTACTTCTACATGAGCAAAGAATATAACTAAATCATTCAAAATATGGGAAAACATGTGGATCCAACTGACAAAACTGAAAGACCATGATATAAATTACTGACATCCTAGAGAATATGGAAAAACAAAAGTTTTGGAGTCTGTATTTTATTCAATGATCAAAGATCCCACAGATCCAGAAAGTTAACATGCCTAGACACATCATTGTTAAATTCCGGTGCTGTGCAGATAAACAAAAAAATATTATTATAAATTGTAATAATAATAATAATAATAATGTTACCAGAAGTAGTGGAGTGTAACAAAAACTAAACATTTGAGAGGCAAACTCTGAGGAGTTTACAAAAGAATAAACCCATTTTTAAAGTCTTCCAACAACAAACAATTTACCCAATCACATGGAATACACTAAAGTAACGGGGAAAAATATACATATGTATGTGTGTGCATGCGTGTGCGCGTGCACATTTCTATATTTAACCAAGAATTAAGAACAACTGAAATGGCAACATAATAATATTGAAATAAGTAAATATGCAAAGTACGCAAGAGCGATCTCCATTAGAGAATTTCCTAACATGCAGATTATTGCTGTTGTTTGTCCTTCATTCTCGAAGAGGACCATGGCATCAGGAAGCTGATGCTATGACTTGCAAGTAAATTGGATTTAAGTGAGGGAGGGCTGAGCAAAGTCACCAGCCTCACTTTCTCCTCTAGAGCCATCTGAGTCCAGTGGTAAGATGAAGATCAGGACAACAGGAAATGGCCCTCCTGATGCACAGAAAATTTAAGTGACTGCCCCAAGGTCAAAGAGTTATTAGTTGTTAGAAATGTAATTTTAGTTCATGTCCTTTCTTCATGACACCAGGCTACCTCTAATGCACCGAATCAAAAGGGTGGACAGTGATTTGTCCAAGTAGACAATATACTTCTTCAAAGACAAACTTCAAAATAATTTTGACAAAAACCAAGGAAGAAATGAAGACAAGAGGAATGAATATCTGATGCTAATGATTAGAATGAGCAAATATGTCAAAAATGACAATGCTGCCCAAATTAAATTACAGCCTTAATGCAGCAATGTAATTACGAGCCATGATTCCAAAGGGCCAATGATGAAGCGCACTATCCACATCCAGACAGAAAGCTGATGGCCTCAAAATGCTGCAAAAAACATGCATTTTGAAAGATAGTCAATGTGAGAATTAGCTTTGCTCAACAGAGCATGCTTGTTATGATTTTGTTTTTATTTCTTTTTTTTATTCATAGGGAAGGACTTCAGGTAGAGGAGAGAAGGGAGGGGTAGGGATAGAGTAGCCAAAATGAAAACCGAGGAAGAAAAGGTCATTTAAGCATATTTTTTAAATGCACAGAAGAGAACAGAAGCCTAGAAATGATCACAGACAAGCAGGATGGATTTGAAATTACACTGAATTATATATATAAAAATAAAAGCAAGCAGTACATAACAGAGACACAAAGTTTCATGCAAAAATGATTTTAAAAGGTTACATATACTCACACTTCAAAATAAAGGGGAATGAAATCACGATCCGATAATAATTGCTGGGATAGCTATAGGTTAACACAATAAAGTAACCATATTGGCAATGTAAAAATTTTTATGTCATTTTGTTTTAAACCTAGACAAAAAGGATGATATG
Organism: Trichosurus vulpecula; assembly: GCF_011100635.1. Taxonomy (NCBI): domain Eukaryota; kingdom Metazoa; phylum Chordata; class Mammalia; order Diprotodontia; family Phalangeridae; genus Trichosurus; species Trichosurus vulpecula. The sequence continues at coordinate 382,982,536 of NC_050573.1, forward strand.
TTTGTCTCAACTGTAAAGGGAGGACATTTTTATTATTAATGAGGAAATGCACTTTTCTCTTTCCTTAGAGAGATGACAGCTGCTGTAATCTGGTTTTGTTGGATTTTTTGTTTTGAAATAAGTGAAGATTCACTGAGGTTTGAGAAGAGTACACAGTGCTTAGGGAATGGAAGATGGTAAGGTATGTCCAGAAATGATGATATGAGAACAGAGTATATGAAGAAAACTTTATTTTATATTATAAAATCACCTTAATGTTCCACTCTGGGTGCATGTCAAGGGCCTTGCCACAGAATTAACAAAAAGCAAGAGAGGCAGTTCAATCTTCCAAGAGCCCAGGAATCTCTGTTGGTGTGCTCTCCACTGCATTCAGGTAGTGAAGGAAAGTTCTTTTACAAGTCACAAGAAAGTAATTAGTGGAACAAACATTTAAAATGTGTTTTTAAATGTTTCTAATTGGTTAATGGCAACCCTGCCAAAATCAGCTCTGTAGCTATTAAAATAACAGCCAGGAAATTATCCAAGTCAAAATCTAAATGTCGCTGAATGTCTCATAAAGATGTGTTTGTGTGTTCTGTAAATACTAACATTCAGCAAAAAAATAATAAATCCCACTTAATCTCTCACACACCATCCTGGTTTGTAGTCACAACTTCATTAACTGTCCCAGTTTTGCCAGTGAGGCATTTAGCCTTGGGTTAAGTGGTCATGCAGGTAAGCAACATCATTACCTAGCCTAATTTCCATCTAAGCTAACCCATTAAAAATAGCACTTCTCATCTGTACTTTTTTAGTTCTTTAAGCAAGTTCTCTGGAAATGCTGATGAGGTCAATGTTATATAGATCTACTATCTTGTCACCAGCATGGGTGGGGAAGAGAAAGAGAAGGAAAATGAGAGGGAGAGGGAGAAGGAGAAGGAAAAGTTGAGGGAGAGGGAAATGAAGAGAGAGAGAGAAAGAGAATGAGAGTGGGGAAAGGAGAGAGAGGAGCAATGGGGGAAGGAGAGAGGTGGGGAAGGAGAGAGGGAGAGGGAGGGAGAGGGAGAGAGAGAGAATATTCCCCTACTGCATTCCCTACTGCAAAAAGGATTTTCTTTCCTATATCCCAACAGCCTTTTGGAAACTACAGATTTCTAATATGAATACCCTATTTTGATACCGATATCAATCACAACGCCGTCCACTTTGAATAGTCATCTATATGAAAGTTAGACTCTATAAACTTGAATTCTTGACATTCCATCCCACTGATGAAGAGCAAATACTATTTGTTCTTGGCAATGGGGTAGAGGCACCTCAGGATATCTCCATAATCACCTCCCTGTTTCCAAGTAAGCTTTCCCTAAATTCTGACAGCAGAAATATCAAGCCCCTGCTCACTATGAAATCTCCAGAGGAGACTTGACAGACTCTTCTGCTAAGCTGTGTTTAACAACCTTTACTGTCAGCTAGTTCCTCTTCACAATCCTACCTGTCATCTTTTGCTGTCACTGATACCCACCACTCGACTCCATTGACCTTTCATTGAGGTGCTGCTTGTGAAACTTTCATTATACTGCTCATCTGTGGTCTCTCTGAAGTGATCCACAGCATTCCTGAAGCCCAGTTCTGAATTATGTAACCAAGGATCTCCCATCACCAGATAAGGCATAGCACTCATCACTCTAATACAAAACAGCACCTGCATTCAAACCCCCAATACATGGGAAACAGTGCAGAAAAGTAAATGGACCAGACTTGTCCTTCTTCCCCTTCAAAGGTCCTGAGTTTGGGTGATGTTGAACTGTGATCATCAAGTTGCCAATGAGGCAGACTGGGCTTATAAGTTGGGACCAGAGTTAGCTTGGGACGGATAGCTTTTGGGCAAATCACTCAAGTTTATCATCATGACATAAAAATTGAGTGTCAGAGTCTTGAGTTAAATTTTGTGTTATTTAAGTCTTCTTGAATTATTAACTTTTCACATATAGTTGTCTTGTGTCTTCAACTAGACAGAAAGTTTCTTTACAGGGACAGAGGTGTGCCACTTCCTAATAAATGTAACAGAACTAGCATAGTGCCCTGTACCAAAAAGTACTACACAAATATTTGCTGGTTAATCACTCTGGACTTTTTCTCTCCTCATTTGTAATATAGTGACTGTAATACATGTTCCTATTAACCTCCTTGGGATGCTATGAAGATAAGAGAAAGACAGGAAAGGACTTGGGAATACAAATGCCACATAAATGTAAGACATTTTTAGCTTATTTTAATTAATAAGATGTTTCTGGTGTCTTTTTTTTTAATGAAGTCCAATAACATTTCAATGCTGAGTTGAGCCTTGAAAATCACTTGATAACCCTATTACTTAATTTATTCTTACTGGCTTACTGCACCAGCAATGTTGAGTCAAGCTACACTTATTTCAATGAATGAGGTAGGGAGTGGGTGGAAGCCAACAACCTTATTTACCTAATAAATTTGCCTCTACAATGTAATTTAATAAACAGAAACTATAGGAAATGTGGGAGTTAGTCTGAATTATGAATAAAACAAACTAACCAACCTATCTCTAAATTATAAAAAAATCCTTCCCACCCCCCTCCACCTCACCAAAAAAATCACAGAGCAGGGCACAAAAGAAATGAAAGTATAATTATGTTGTTCTCTCTCAGCAGGGCCTGCTCTCAAGAAGCTTATATTCTACTAGTAGGGAAAATATAACATATAAACATATAAGTAAAATCAAGGTTATCTGTGGAGGGAGACAAATTCACAACTGAAGTATCAAGGAAGACATCATGGAGGAGATGGTATCTGAGATGAGTTGAGGGGCAAGAGTATTCCAATGAAATTCTACTTGTCCTATCTTTCAAACTCCATGGACCCTCATCCACATGTGGTGGTGGTGGTGGTGGTGGTGATGATAATTTCCCCTTTGGTATATTTACCAGCTATAAAAGGAACATTCCTTTCACTCCGGGACAACTGCTATAACATTAACTTCCTCAATGGTCTACTTGTATCTCAAAAGATAATACTATATTCCCATAAGGCAATAGACACACGGAGATAAGACAAGCTTGCTCCTGAATGACCCAAATACAAAACCACCTTATTGTAATGATATTTACTTCCATTTGATTGAAATAAGCAAAATGACAGGCTTGGCCTAATCAGCCAGTGTTTCCGATCTCACTAAGATAACACTGTAGAATGGAACAAAAACTGGATTGGAGGATCCAAAGACATGGATTTGAATCCAGCTCTATCAGTAGCTAGCCATATGACTTTGGGCACGTCTCTTTGCTTCTGTTGTCTCTTTATTTATAGAATGGGAGTGATTACACTCCAATGCCTTTTTTTGAGGATTATTAAAAGGAACAAATGAACATGTATGTACAGGACACTGTAACAAGAAATTTTCAATATTAATTTAAACCATTATGAGATCCTTCTCTCTACCAGCAGCGGAAGGAAAAGATTCCCAATTGTTTCTATCATCGTGGTATACACTGAAGCATCAACCTCATGCAGCCAGGGAAGGTGGCTGCCTTCATGGAATGCTTTGAAATGTACCTTAGAAGCCTGCCTATCGTAGAATCTCTTAAAATCCCAGTCTGCAGTACCTTCACTATAAAAATGAGAGTCATTAATAGGAGACAATTAGGAAATTAAAGGTTTGAGAACAATAACATACTAAATCACCAAGATGAGAAAACATCATCTAAAGTTCACCTAGTAAGTAAGTATGGTTGGAGTTCATAATTTCACAGGATCACATATTTTGAGTGACAGGGGACCTTGGACGTCAACCATTCCAAACTTGTCATTTTATAGATGAGGCATTAAGTGATTTGTCTGAGGTCATGTGGGTAGGAAGGAAGAGATCCAGGATTCAAACCCAGGTCTAATTCCAAATCTGTAAGCCTGTGTTTAGAAGAAATGATGAAGCTGTAAAAAGTACACTAGAAGGTGGAGCCAAGATGGTGGAGACAACTCAGGAAGTTGCCTCAGATCTACCCAGGTTCCCCCCAAAACATTAAAATCAAGCCTCTAAACCAGGTGCAGGGAATCTGTGGCCATGTGTGGCCCTCTGGGGTCTCAAGTGCATCCCTTTGACTGAATCCAAACTTCACAAAATAAATCACCTTAATAAGAGGATTTATTCTTTCAATTTTGGATTCAAAGGGCCACACTTGAGGACCTAGAGAGCCACAGGTGGCCTTGAGGCCAAAAGGATTTGTTCTTTGAAGTTTGAATTCAGTCAAAGGGCCACACTTGAACACCTGGAGGGCCACATGTGGCCTCAAGGCTGCAGGCTCCCCACCCCTGCACTAGGCCATTCTTTCTGAGGGTACATCGGATCTCCTGGTTAGGCAGCCCCAGCACAGAAGGTAAAGTGCCAGCCTTGAAAGCTCCCTGCTCCTCCCCCGCAACAGGCACAACTAGGCTAGGATACCCAAGAGTAGTGGGCAAGCTGCCAGCATTTGAGGCCTTGGTACAGAAATCCAGTGACCAGGCCCCTGGTCCCCTGCACAAGAAGCTTGGGACAGTGCTCCCTGTACCACAGGAGCAGAGGTCAACTTTAAAAGTCATGAAATAGATTTAAAATGAACAAAAAACAGAAAAGAGCCCTGACCACATAAAGCTACTCTGGAAACAGGGAAAATGAAAGCACAAACTCAGAAGAGAGTAATGTCAAATGCCTACATGTGGAGCCTCAAAGGGGAAGAGGAATTGGTCTCAAGCCCAAAACACCTTCTTGGAAGAGCTCAAAAATAAATTTAAAAATTAAATAAGAGAGGTAAAAGAAAAATTGGGGGATGGGGAATGAGAATTGTGCAAGAAAGAGTCAACGGCTTGGAAAAGGACAGACAAAAATTGACTAAAGAAAATAGTTCCTTAAAAAGAATTGGCCAAATGGAAAAGGAGGTGCAAAAGCTAACCGGAGAAAATAATTCTTAAAAATTAGAATTGGACAAGTGGCAGCTAATGAGTCTATGAGACATGAAGAATTGAACAAAATAAAAAGAATGAAAGTATAGAAAAAAATGTAAATTACATCATTTGAAAAACAACTCACCTGGAAAGTAGATCCAGGAGATAATTTAAGAATTATTGGACTACCTGAAAGCCATGATAAAAAAAAAAAGAGCCTGGCTGGGATCTTTCAAGAAGTTATCAAGGGAACCAGAAGGCAAAATAGTCTTTGAAATAATCCACCTATCACCTCCTGAAAGGGATCCCAAAATGAAAATTCCAAGGAATATTGCAGCCAAATTTCAGAATTATCAGATCGAGAAAAAAATACTGCAAGTCACTAGAAAGAATTCAAATACTGAGGAACTACAGTCAGGATTACATAGGATTTATCAGCTTCTACCTTAAAGGATCTTGAAGGCTTGGAATATGATAAGGAAAGGAGTTTCGATTATAAGCAAGAATCAACTACCCAGCAAAATTGAACATAATCTTCCAGGGAAAAGACAGACTTTCAATGAAATAGGAGACTTTCAAACTTTCTTGATGAAAAGACCAGAGCTGAATAGAAAATTCGATTTTAAAACACAAGATGCAAGAAAAGCATAAAAAGGTAAACAGGAAAGCAAAGAAAGAAAAACATGTTATTCAATAAGATTGAACTGTTTACATCCCTACCTGGGATGATGATACTTCTATATCTATTAGGGCAGTTAGAAGAAGTATACACAGACAGAGGGTATGGGTATAAGCTGAATTTAATGCGATCATATTTTTTTAAATTAAGGGGTTAAATATGGTAAATTACATCAAATGAAGAGGTGTAAAAGATCTATTACAGGTGTAAAATGAAGAGGTGTAAAAGATCTGTTACAGTAAAGGGAAAGAAGGGAGGGGGTGAGCATTGTTTTGAACCTTACTCTCATCAGATTTGGCTCAAAGAGGGAATAACATACACACTCAGTTGGGTATAGAAATTTATCTTACCCTATAGGGAAGGAGGAGATAGAGGAAAGAACAGGGAAGGGGGTAGGGAATGACAGAAGGGAGAGCAGAAGTAGGAGGAAAAAGGAGAAAGAAAAGAGGGGCTGATAGAAGGGAGGTGATAGAATGACAGACTGAGGGAGGCGATTGGTTAAAAGCAAAGCATTGGTAATCAACTATTTGATGAACCCAAGACTCCAGTTTCTGACATAAGAACTCACTAATTGACAAAAGCTGCTGGAAAAACTAGAAAACAGCATAGGAGAAAATAGGCATAGACCAACATCTCACGCCATATGTCAAGATACGGTCAAAATGGGTACATGATTTAGGCATAAAGGGTGATACCATAAGCAAATTAGGAGAGCAAGGAATAGTTTACCTGTCAGATCTATGAAGAAGGGAAGAATTTATGACCAAACAAGAGGCAGAGAATATTATGAAATGCAAAATGGATAATCTTTATTATATTGAATTAAAAAGGTTTCATACAACAAAACCAATACAATCAGGATTAGAAGGAAAGCAGAAAGCTGGGAAACAACTTTTGTAGCCAGCATTTCTGATAAAGTCCTCATTTCTTAAATGTATAGAGAACTGAGTCAAATTTATAAGAATACAAGTCATTCCCCAACTGATAAATAGCCAAAGGATATGGACAGGCAGTTTTCAGATGAAGAAATTAAAGCTATCTATAGTCAAGAGAAAAAAATGCTCTAAATCATTATTGACTAGAGAAATTCAAATTAAAACAATTCTGAGGTACCATCTCATACCTATAAGATTGACTAATGTGGCAGAAAAGGAAAATGATAAACGTTGGAAAAGATGTGGGAAAATTGAAACACTAATGTATTGTTGGTAGAGTTGTGAACTGATCCAACCATTCTAGAGAGCAACTTGGTACTGTGTTCAAAGGGCTATAAAACTGCATGCCCTTTGATCCAGCAATGCCACAATTGAGTCTGTATCCCAAAAGACGATAAAAAGGAAAAGGACCCACATGTACAAAATATTTATAATTTATATATAATATAATTTATATATAATAATTTATTATATATATATACATAAATATATAATTTATATTTTGTGGTGGCAAAGAATTGGAAATCAATTGGGGAATTGTTGAACAAGTTGTGGCATAGGAATATAATAGAATACTACTGTGCTATAAAAAAATATTAGCAGGCAGATTTCAGAAAAACCTGGAAAGATTTATATGAACTGATGCTAAGTAAAGTGGGCAGAACCAGCAGAACACTGCACACAGTAAGAGCCAATACTGTGCAATGATAGACTTAACTCTTCACAGCAATACAATGATCCAACACAAGATCAAAAGACTCATGATGGAAAATTCTATCCACATCTAGGGAAAGAACTAGGGAGTCCAAATGTAGATCAAAGAATACTATTTTTGCTTTTTTTTTTTTTTGCTTTTTTGTTTTGTGTGGCTTTTCGCTTTTGTTCTGTTTCTTCTTTAACAACATGACTAATGTGGAAATATAGTTATCATGATTGTACATGCATAACCTATATCAGATTGCTTGCTGTCTTGGGGAGGGAAGAAGAGAGGAGGGATGGAGGGGAAAAATTTGGAACTCAAAATATTATAAAAATGAATATTGAAAGCTAAAAGAAAAAAGTAATTGGGAAATGTTTGCAAAATAAATAAAATTACAGTACAAAAGAAAAAAAGTAAGTAAACAAAACAAAAAAGTAAAGAACTTTGTGTGGACAACTTGCAAAGAAATGCTCTAACCAAAAATCTACCAAAAAAAAAGATTGTTATACAAATGTAAACATTCTATTCCCATTGTAAGAGGAAAGGAGAGCTCTAATGCAGATATTTTATAGCACTTAGAGCTAGAACCTTAATAGATTATCTAATACAATCCATTTTCTATTTGAGGAAATGGAGGCTCATGAGACATAGGTAGGAAGTAGCAGTCCTGAGACACAAATCAAATGCTCTAGTATCTACAAAAGGCTTTTTGAGAATATGAGCATAACTTAAACATCTGAAGTATAAAGGTGACCCAGGGTTACCACCACCAGTCTTGGAGAAGAGTAAGAAGAATAAAAATTTCTTTGGTCACTAAGTAGTTTGTTTGTTAAAATAAATCACCACTTACAGTGGTTGTTTTCTAAATGGCTCAGGATCTGGTATAGTTATTCTCATGCTATGGGAGCCATGCAAAGAGGTTATCTAACAGCACCTCGCCAGCAAATGAAATCACAAAGTCAGAGGGCAGGAATGATGAGTTCCACGTTACACATACAGAAATCCTATAGAGAATTCCAGGTTCTTCCAGTAGTGAACATCCATTCAATTCAACAAAAAATGTATTAAACATCTGCTGTGTGACCGATGCTGAGGATACAAAGACAAAAAAAAATGAAACAGCTTCCACCTTCAAGAAGTTTGCATTCTATCGAGGGAAACTAAATGTGACACTTGAGCTCAACTTTGAAAAAACAAAAACAAAAAAACTAAAGATTCTCTGAAGAAGAATCACAGATACAAAACATGAGCATTGGAAGAGATGTCAACAGTCATTACAAACTATACACAAAAGGTGGCAGTGATGGTGTTGACAGTTGAGTTGTTCCAGTCGTGTCTGACTCTTTGTGATCCCATTTGAGGTTTTCTTGGCAAAGATACTGGAGTGTTTTGCCATTTCCTTCTCCAGCTCATTTTACAGATGAGGAAACTGAGGCAAACAGAGTGAAGTAACTTGCCCAGGGTCACACAGCTAGTAAGTGTCTGAGGCTGGATTTGAACTCAGGAAGAGGAGTCTTCCTACTCCAGGCTTTGGCACTCTGCACTATGGTGCCACCTAGCTGCTGGAATTTCCCACTATAATATGCTCAAAAAGTGATTATTCAGATTCTGCTAGAAGGCCTTGAAGGTAGGGGAACCCCGCTACCTTTCCGGGTCTCCATTCCAATTTTGTGCAGCAATAATTGTTAGTAAATTTGCATCACTAAACAGCCTATATTGGCCTCTTTTCAACTTGCATCTTTTGTTCTTGGTTCTTCAAGTACTAGAAGACTGCCATCTCTTTCCTCCAAGTCTTCTCTTCCCCATGCTAAACATCCCCAGTTCCTTGGTCTTAATGCCACAGAGCAATGTCCTTAACCCTGAAAGGAGGAAAGGGGAGAATGAGGGCACGAGGGGCAGGCCCCTTGAAGGCACAGCAATAGGAAATGGAATGTTAAAGTTGGGTAAGAGAAAGCAGGCCAAGTTTGGCTGCAACACAGAGCACACAAAGGAGAATGATGTCCAACAAGCCTAGAAAAGTAGGTCGGAGCCAGATTGTGAAGGGCTTTCAAAATGAAAGAGAGGAGGTGTACTTTATCTAAGGGGTAATAGGGAGCTATGGGAACTTCTTGAGCAAGGGGACAAACAAGTCACACCTGTGTTTTGGGAATACTATTTTGGTAGCTGCATGAAAGATGGAATGGGGGCCAGATGATCAATTTGGAAAGCATATTGCAATAGTCCAGGCAGGAGGTGATGAGAGCCTGGAGTACAGAGGAGATGGCTGTTTGCCAATGTAAGAACCTCCTTGACTCAGATGTTAACCTCTTTTTCCCCTTATGACTCTAGAGCAGATTCAACTCCCATGTTTCCCCAACAAATACAACTAGCCTGCTTTCAGAATCTGTAAAGACTTAGTTCCCTGCAACTTCTAGTTTTCTTAGTCATTGAATTTACACTCCTGTGGAACAGGAGTCAGGGATTTTTCCAAAGTGACAAGCCAAGTCAGTATTTATTCACTCTAATTGAAGTTTTCCCAGCTAGGAATAGTCTCTCTTCCTGAAAAGCACCATGCACTGGGAACCTTCATGTCAACCTGGCGCCACAGGGACTGAAGCAGAAACAAATTTGGAGAAAAGCTCACGTTTCTTCAGTGAAGGCAATGACCCTTGGAAAAAGTGGGCATGACCTCTAAGTTTCTCAGGTAGGCTGAGCGTGTCGAGAAGCAAGTGGGGAATGAGGGAAGTTGTGCATAGGAGCTTTTTTTAACCTTTTAAAAGTGAATTTTGTTGACATGTTTTCTTTTTACATCATCTATATTTCCCAGCATATCTTTCTCCTCACTGCATTTCAAAGGAAAAGGGGGGACAGGGGGAAAAATCGACATAACCCAAAAGCATAAATTCATAGGCAGTATTCCACACTCATGACTCCCACCCAATCCACTTACACTACCCACAAAGAAGACAGAAAAGAGACATCTTCTCATAGCTCTTTTTTGCAGTCCAACTTGATCATTTTAGTTTTGTAGCATTTAACTTCTATTGTTTCATGGGCAAGAGCTTTGTAAGAACCTCTGGTTTCAGGTGGGATAAGCTATGAGAAGCAGCAATAACTGAGAGGGCTGACCCCTTGGGGAAGCTCTTCCAGAAAGGGAGAGCAAACTCTTCTTCTTCCTTCTCATCATCATCTTCCTCTTCACTATAGCCCAACCCCCACCCCAGGACTGTAACTGTGGTGACAGCTCCTACAGAGAATGAGGCAGCAGAGAACGTGGCTGCAGTTCATTTCTGTTTAATTAATTGTACTAGCGGTGTGAATGCTACTCAAGATCAGCTCCAAGGCCACTTTGACATGTGGGTCACCCAGAGCACTCCCATCATGGTTTCACCCCAGGAAAGCAATCCAACATTGAACATTAGGAAAGAGAGCTGAGAATGTCTACAGAAAGTTCACCCCAGCACTCTGGTGCTAAAAAAGAGAAGACAGAGACAAAGGGAAAAAAAATGATCCATTTTGCGATGCACAGAATCACAGATGACAGTTACACAATATGCTTCTATATAGTAATAGCTGATATTTATAGAGTTTTAAGGTTTGCAAAGTGCTTTACAAATACTATCTCATTTTACCACAACAACCCTGGGAGGTGGATACCATTATTATCTCCAGTTTACAGATGAAGAAAACTGAGGATAAGGGAGGTTAAGTAAATTGCTACTAAGTGTCTCAGGCTATACTTGAACTCAGGTCATCCTGACTGCAAGACCAGCACCATGCCACCTAGTTTCTCTACATGTTAATCTATAAATATTATAGCCATATATCAATTATGATATATTTATTATACATATTACAATCTACAGCTATAGATAACTGCATGTTAATCTCTCTATAGATGTATGTGTATATAGTATACATACCTGTACATACACACACAAGGCCAAATTTTATGTAAAGTCATCTAAAATCGGTTGTCATCCCTGGTTACAGAGAGATTGACACAATTCAGTCCAAAGACTGAAGACAGAGGGGAGAAAATGTACAAAATTTAGGCATCAGGGCCGATGGTTAGCTAGGCACTTTGATTACTCACTGTCTGATTTAGGGATGATAATCTTGGATCCGAGAGGAAAAAATGACAGTGGTGTGTTAAGACACTATAGGGTATAATACATACAGGGGAACAGTATGGAAAATGCTTTGAATATACTATATACAGCACTTTGTAAAATACTATATAAATGTGAGTTATTATTCTTTACGCACTATTCATCAAAAACTGAAATGTTTCTCCTGCCCCCTTCCCCAAGCTATCTTGCTTTCCTAATTACTCCATTTCTCTTATGGAACTACCACTCTTTCAGCTTCTCAGATTATACCTCAGAGTTACACTTCACAATTCCCTTTCTTTTATCCCATATATATTCACTACATCACAAAATCCTGTTGTGTTCTTTCTTTAGGTTAGCCCCTTCCTTTTTGTGCCCAGCGTCACCACTTCTGTCCAGATCCTCATCACCTCATACCTGAATTACCACCAAGATGTTCTAGTCATTCCTCCACCTCTAACTTCTCCCCACTCTAATCCACACTGCATACTGATGGAGTTGACTGCTGAAAACTTTTTTGCTTTATTTTTAGTCATGTTTCTCTTCTGCTCAAGAAGCAATAAGGGTTCCCTCTACTTCAGGGTAATTATTTTTTTTGAGTTAATTTATTTTTAGTTTTCAACATTTACTTCTGTAAGTTTTAAATTTTCTCCCCCACCCTCCCCAAAACAGCCTGCAATCTGATATAGGTTCTACACATACATTCCTATTAAACATATTTTTCACATTAGTCATATTATATAGAAGAATTATAATGAATGGGAGAAACCATGAGAAAGAAAACAAAAAAAATTAAAAAAAGGAAAATAGTCAGCTTTGCTCCAGAGCATTCAGACTCCATAGTTCTTTCTCTGGATGTGGATAGCATCTTCCACCATGAGCCCTTTGGAATTGTTTTAGGTTCAAGATAATTCTTTTGTTGTTGTTTTTGGAGGAAGGAAGGCAGGGCAATTGGGGTTAAGTGACTTGCCCAAGGTCACACAGCTAGCAAGTGTGTCAAGTGTCTGAGGCCACATCTGAACTCAGGTCCTCCTGACTCCAGGGCAAATGCTCTACTCAATGCACCACCTAGCTGCCCCCAAGGTAATTCTTAAACTGAGATCCAAGAACTTTTAAAAATATTTTGATAACTGCATTTCAATAGAATTTATTTTCTACATATTTTACCTTAGGCTTTTAAAAACATTATTCTGAGAAGGGCTCCACAGGCTTCACCAACTTGCCCAAGTGGTCCAAGACACAAAAAAGTTTAACAATCATGGTTCTATTGCCTATTACGTTAAATCCAAAGTTCTGATCTTGGTTTCCAAGGCCATGTTTACTCCCCATCTGATTCATCCAACCTTATCTACCATTGACTAATCTAGAACCCCCTGATCCCATCAGACACACTCTGTATATCTCCTTGGGCACACTCCAGCCTCATTCCTACTTCTCTGATTTTGTTTGGCCTCTTCTGCTTGCCTCTCTTTCTTTTACCCATCCATTCTTTTCATCAATCATTTGTAAAGGGCCCACTATGTGCAAGGCATCGTGTTGGGCAATGAGGATACAATGGCAAAAATGAATCAGACCCAACTCTCAAAAAGCTGACATTCTAGGCAGAGTAGGTTCCACAAGAAAACAAAAAATAAATCAATAAAAAGCATATATGAAGAAATTTCACAAGAGAAACTAATAAATTGGAGGATTAGGAAGAGCCTCTCATAGGAGATAACACCTGAGCTGGTGCTAAGTGGTAGAGAGAGAAAGCATTTTAGGTCTCGGGGGCAGCCCTTGCAAAGGCACCAAGGCTCTTTCTTCCTCCCCAGTCAGTCAACTATCATTTATTAAGTGCCTACTATGTGCCAGCCCTATGCTGAGAGCTAGAGATATAAAGAAAGGCAAAAGATAGCCCCTGCTCTCAAGGAGTTCACAGTCTAAAGGGAGAGACAACATGTAAATAGTGATGTACAATCAAGATACAGACAAATAAATTGGGGGTAGTCTCAGAGGGAAGGCACTAAGATTAAGGAGGACTAGGGAAGGCATCTTGCAGAAGTTGAGGCTTGAGCTCATTCTTGAAGGAAGCCTGAGGAGTCAGGAGGCAGAGATGAAAAAGCGCATTTCAGGCATGGGGGTGGGGAGGGGGGAAACCAGTGAAAATGCTAGGAGCTGGGAAATGAACTGTCGAGTGTGAGGAATAGCAAGGATGTTAGTGGAGGGGAGTAAAGCATAAGAAGATTGGAAAAGTAAAATGAGACCAGCTAATAAAGAGCTTTAAAAAGCAAGCAAGGACCCTTTCCCCCCAAGATGGCGCTGAAGGCAAAGAAAGAAGCCATTGTCCTCCGAAGACAGAAGCCAAGTCCAAGGTCTTGAAGACCAAGAAGGCAGTGTTGAAGGGTGTTCATAGCCACCTTCCAGCAACCCAAGACACTAAGACTTCAATGGCAGCCCAAATACTCTGAGAAAATGCCCCTCGGAGAAACAAGCTTGATCACTATGCCATCATTAAGTTTCCCTTGACCACTCAGTCTGCTATGAAGAAGATTGAGGACAACACCCTAGTCTTTGTTGTGGACATCAAGGCCAACAAGCATCAGATAAAGCAGGCGGTAAAGAAGCTGTGTGACATCGACGTGGCCAAGGTCAACACACAGATCTGGCCTGATGGAGAGAAGAAGGCTTATGCCCAATTTGCTCCAGACTATGATGCTTTAGATGTTGCCAACAAAATTGGAATCATCTAAACTGTGTCCAGCTATCCCACTCCACCTACAATAAAAAGTTTTCCAGTAAAGAAAAAAAAAGCAAGCAAAGGATTTTACATCTGATCCTACAAGTATGACAGGGAGCAGTTGGACCCAGTAACTGATTGGATAGGATGTAAAAAAGAATGAGGAGTCAAGGATGATGTGTAAGTCCTAAGCTTGGGTGACTGGAAGGATGGTGGTACCCTCAATAGTAATAGTGAAGTGAGGAAGAAGGGAGGGTCTGGGGGAGAGTGGTGGTGAAGGTTATGAGTTCAATATTAGACATGATGAGTTTAAGATGTCTCTGGGACATCGTGTTTGAGATATCTAATAGGCCAGTTGGAGAGGCAAGACCGGAGGTCAAGAAAGAGGTTAGGGCTGGGCAAGTAGATCTGAGAGTCATCTGCATGCAGATTATAAGCAAAATCATGGGAGCTGATGCAGTCGCCAAGTGAAATAGAAAAGGGGAGAAAAGAAGAGGGCCCTGAACAGAGCCTTGGAGGAACCCCTGCTTAGTGAGTATGACCTTGATTGGTGGTAGTGGTGGTGGTGGTAGTAATAGTGGTGGTGGTGGTGTTCATCCTTCATTCTCCAAGAGGACCAATAACATCACAAGGGTGATGTAAAGATCCAGCATAGAAGGAATGGTCAAACAGGTAGGAGAAAAACTAGGAGACAGCAGTGTAACAAAAACCTAGAGAGAAGAGAGCATCAAGGAAAAGAGGATGAGCAACAGCATCAGAAATTGTAGAGCAGTCAAAAGGAAAATGATTGAGAAAAGACCATTAGATTTGACAATTAGATCGTTAGAGACTTTGGAGAGTCATTTTGGCTGAATGACAAGGTTGGAAGCCTAATGGAAGAATTAAATAGAGAGTGGGAGGAAAGAAAGTGGAGGTACCAGTGTATAGACAGTCTTCTCAGACTCTACTCATCCTGTGAGGTCCAACTCAAGTCCTACCTATCATCTATGATGCTTTCTTAGGCCACCTCAGCCCACAGTTATGTCTACCTTCCCTGAAGTCTAAATGGAATTGTGATCAGTATCACACAGCTTAGCCCTTAACTTTTTGTTCTCTCTAGTTACCCCATGTGTGTAAGTCATGAGAGAGTGGATTCCTTGAGGGCAGGGTATCTCTCAGGGCACTTAGGACAGTGGGGATATAGTAAACACTTAATAAATATTTGTGAATTTTACTTTGAATGAATGATAAAGCATTTGTTAAGCATTAATTATGTGTTGGGCTGTGTTAAATGTTGGGAATACAATTAAAAAAAGCAAGACAGTCTTAATCCTTAAGGAGGTTACATTCTAATAGGGAAAGAAAAAATATATACCTGCATGTATGATGGTGTAGATGGGGAGAGGCACAGTGTTGGTCAGGAAAGTTACAGGGATGGTCAAGGGAGTCATAAAACAGGAATAGTAGCATTGCTTTATTACTGTTTCCAGAGTATGAAAGAGGGGTGTAATAATACCGTGCCATGATGTGGAGATGGCTGAGAGAAAACAGCAAACATATAAGGCTAGAAAAATCAAAGATGCTCCAATAAGTAGCTAATGGATCCAGGGCAGTTCTGGGGAGAGCTAGATTGGGGGTGGACTCTGGACCACAGCTGTATGGCATGAAGATGAACAGGGAACATGGAATGAATGATGGAGCTATCCACCACTCTAGACAGAAATGCTACAACTAGCAATATGAGTGAGTCATCACTGTCTGTTCTATCTTGTCTTTCAGGTCCCTGGGTTTGTGTCATTTACAGCCTTCACCTACCTCTACTCTCCAAAAGCAATCCCAGCTTTGAAGAACTCTGGAGTCAGAGTAAGAGGAATGACATTTAAATCATGGCTTTACTCCTTGCTACCTATGTACTGAGTCAAATAACTTCTCTGGGCCTCAGTTTTCTTATCTGTAAAATGAAGGACCAGACTAGATGTTCTCTAAGATTCCTTCCAGCTCAAAATCTATGATTCCTCAGATGTACCATTTCATTTTTTTGCACAGCCTGCTAAGTCTCGGACTTCATTCTAAAACCAGGTTCTGGGATAAACTAACTTAACCCAGGTATATATTACTGCTGATCTTAAGCATGCTTACTTCCCCCAGGTTTTGTTTTCTGGTAACTATGACCTAACTATTCTTCCTTTACTGGAAGTGTGTGTGTGTGTGTGTGTGTGTGTGTGTGTGTGTGTGTGTGTGTCTCATTCTTCCCTCCCCCCCAGAGTGTGTGTGCGCGCACACCCACACACACTCATTCCCTTTAAATGTGGCCAAAATAACTCTGAATATTGGATGAGGGGAGGAGGGTAGGGACTGCAGTGGAGTCAGTTTAGATATTCTACAACTTTTACTCAGTATCTTCTTTCTCCTCCTCCAGCCCCAGAGTCATTTCAGAGAGTCACCAAGGCTGAATATATTACAGCTGTTGCAGGGGAAATTCTAACAACATTATGAGTTTCGTAGACAAAGCAGGTAAAGACCGAAAAGACTGCAGGCATGTCATAGGACTTGGAGAATGGAGTTAAAGAAAAGGGGCTAAATATATGGGCCATAAAAATGACCCCTGAAAACACACAGTAAGAAGAGTTGGGCTCAAAAGACAAGAGAGTGCCTTTTTCTTTCCTTCAGACCAGGCACTAAACTTGGCAAACGATCATTTCCTAATTGAAGGCCAAGGAACTGAGCAACAGTCACTTAGCTGCTCTCTTTTGAAAGTCCAGAAGATTAAAAATTAATGAAGCAAAATTAAGATGATATTATGTCAATTTTGCTCCAGGCAAAATGCCTCATGGAGGTTTTGCATTATAAACATGCTCCCAGCGCAGCTCGGACTCAATTTCATGGATCTTCTCCCCTTCCAATGCTGTTAGCTTCCTAGTAGCTGAGCCAGGGGCTCCTAAGGGACCCAGACTCCACACAGGGCTACAATTCACCATCCCAGGCAAACTGAAGCCACACAAAACAAAGGAAACTCAACAGACTCCGGTCATCTAGCAACCCTACTGTTCCGGAAGTTCCCTCGTGTTGCCACTGACTGGCCAGTGTGTGCTGTCCAGAACAGAGATAAAAAGAAGCTGGGCTCATTCATTGACTCTCTGTATAAAAACCTCATACACTTAGAAGGAAAGGGGGCTGGTAATGAAATGATTTGACCTAATGAAGAAAAAGAAGTTTCAGAGGTCACCTAGTAACCATGCTCCATATTTGTTCCCTTCTTTCTCTTTGAGGTTTTCCTCTACATCCTATCCAAAGAACTTGGATTATAGCTACCATTTACATATTCCTTTTAAGGTTTGCAAAGTGCTTTTTGCAAAGTTAATTCATTTGATCCTCACAACAACTCTGACAGGTAGGTCCTATTATTACCCCTATTTTACAAATGAGGAAACTGGGTCATATGCCTGGTAAGTGTCCAAAGCAGGATTTAAATGCTGGCCTTCTTGGCTCCAGGACCAGGGCTCTATCTCCTGCACCATCTTTTTTTTTGGAGGGGGGAAGGCAGGGCAATTGTGGTTAAGCGACGTGCTCAAGCTCACACAGCTAGTAAGTGTGTCAAGTGTCCGAGGCCACATTTGAACTCATGTCCTCCTGACTCCAGGGCCGGCGCTCTACTTGCTGCACCACCTAGCTGCCCCTTGCCCCATCTTTTCTGTGTAGTCCTAAACTTGAGGAAGTGGATCCTGATGATGGTACAAGCATATCTACTCAATCCACACATACACAATCATACACTTACAGTGAAATCAACTTGGTCAAGAGTTTTTAACTGACCTTCTGCTCAGTCTTAAAGGCTGACTTTAAATTCAGTCTACCAATCACTAAAAAAGCCTCTGACTTACAGCATTTTACTTCTTCAAAGTCCCCAACTGTCGTTCCTTCTTTTCTTAAAAATACCAATAGTAATGATGACAATGCCACTTTACATTTACCATTTGACCCTGTTTCTGACCTTCATATATATTACCTTTTTGAGACTCATACAAAAACCTTATTAAGAAAGGGGGAAGAAAAAAAAAGAAAGGTAGAGATTGCCACCTCCATTTTATAGTTTGGGAAAATGAGTCCATAAAAGTCACATGATTTGTCAGAGATTACATAGCTAGTATGAGTTTCGGGGGGGAGTTCTTTTTTCTTTCTTTTTTTTTTTAGTTTATAACACTCAGTTTCACAAGTTTTTGAGTTCCAAATTTTCACCTCCTCCTTCCCCCCAAGACAAGCATGTAATCTGATATAGGTTCTACAGATAATTGGGGGGAGTTCTAATCAAGTCTTCCTTACATTATATCTATCAGTATTGTAGGGCTGATGGTAGCAGAGACTGAAAAAAGGCTAGAGAATGAAAAGTTTGAGAACTATGGGGGTGCAGTATGATTTTTAACCCTTTTTATGCCCCTAATTTAGTCCCCCCTTTAGCAGTCTGGGGAAGACTACAGATTCCTCAGAATAATATTTTTAAAATAAGGTGGATGAGATTACAAAGTGAACCAATTATACTAAAATGTAGTTATCAAAATATTTTTAAACAGTTCTGGACCCTAAACTAAGAATCTCTGCTGCGGTGGGAGTACGCTCAGGCCTGGTACATTCAAGTACATCTAGGTGAATAAGACTAAAGATTCTAGGACCTTAAGGGACAGAAAAAATAAAATGTTCTGGAATTCATACACACACACACACACACGCACACACACACACACACACACACACACACACACACACACACACGCACACACACACACAAGTATTTTTCAAGTAACTGAAAATGATTATGATTTTGAAACCAGAAAGTTAAGTGGCTGCCTGCTGTTTGAATCACTGCACAAAGGCCTCTGGTTTCTACCCTAGCTCTGAAGGGGAATTACGAAATGGGCAGTATCAATAATGCATCCCAGCTACTTGGCTCTGAATCACGACCTGGAGAGATCTTTGTCCAGTCTTAATAACAAGAAAGTAGAGCTGTCAGATAGCCATAGATTCTAAGATTATCTTGGCCAAGTATCAGGGCTTTTCATCACTCAGCCACCAAATCCTAAACTCCAAATCAAAGGGATGGTTGGTAGAGATATGACTTTCAAATTGAAAAGCCCTTCCCCTTCTAGATAAGAAATGGGTCTGTAGCTAAACAAGAGAAAGAAGGAGAAAAGATCCCTAGCCTGACTCTCACAGAGAAGCACAGGAAGTGGGGGTGGGTGGGAAAAGAATGCTAAATGTCTTCCTTCGGTCCTTTCAAAGGGATATGGTAGCAGAAAGATTAACTTTAAAATAAAAAATTACTACAGAAAGAGGAGGAGGAAGCAGGTCCCACTCTTTGAGCTTATCTTCTCAATTTCAAAACTCAGGCAGTCTTGTCACAGAAAGCCAGAGAGGAAGTAAAGCAATAATAGCCAATAGTTACAGATTCAATTTAAGGATTAATTTATCAGCTTTCCTGAATAGGTTTCGGAAGATGAAACACTAAGAGAGGCATTTAGATTCCAGATTGTTCAAGCTGGAAGGTTATTTATTTCAAACAGCTAAGTTGATAGGTGAGAAAACTGAGGCCCAGAGAGGTTAAATAATTTTGCCACAGTCAAACAGATTTACATGTCACAGTCAGGACTTAAATCTATGTCCCAGCTCCTAAAGTCCAATGCTCTTTTCACTGCACAATGCTACTTTATTTGTCTGCTGCTGCCTTCTCAACTCAGGAAAGTTGGGGGCGGGGTGATGCTGAGTGCCTGATTAACTGAAACACATCACATGTATTGACCATTCTCCCTATGCAGAGATGCTGCTGCTTATGATGCTGTGATCCATATGTACAGTGAAGTGCAGGGTGGGGGGGAGAGAAAAGAAGAAGTATTACTTCATTTAAGTCTATCTGGAAATTGCAGGGCTGCCCATCAACTAAGGAATGGCTGAACAAGTTGTGGTATTTGATCATGATGGAATTACTACTGTGCTATAAGGAATGATGAACTCAATGATTTTAGAAAAACATGAATAGACTTGCACAAAATAACGAAGAGCAAAATGAGCAGAACCAAGAGAACACTGTATACAGCAACAGCAGTATTGTTTTAAGAACAACTTTGAGCAAATGAGTCATTTTGAATACTATAAATACCTAAATTACCTATAAAGGACATATGAAGAAAGATGCTATCTGCATCCAGGGAAAGAACTGATAAATAAAAGTACGTATAGAACAATTTTATTTATATATACTTATTTGTGTCTAAGGGTAGCCATCTCTAGGGTGGAGGTGGGGAAGGGAAAGAAAAAAAGGAAAGAAATAAATTTACATGATAATTTTATCATATGTTTAAAAGGAACAGCAAGTTGTACATAATAGATTTGCAGTCTCATGAGCATCCTCTTTTTTGATATACTATGTTATGGAAATGCTTGTTTTATTCTATAAACTAAGAATAAAATAAATTTTTAAAAAAACTACTTATGTCCCTGAATAGTGGTACATATATACATTTGTTGTCAACAGAATCAATGTTTAAATGAGTACAGTGGGACGGGGAGTTAGATGTAGCTGAGGCAGTCTAAGGAGATACAGATGATTCAAACCAACAAACATTAGTAAACACCTACTATGCTCATAGCACTGGGGGTAAAAAAAAAAAAAACTAGCCCTTCTCTCAAGGAAATGACCTTTTTCTTGAGGGCAGGAAGAGGAGGGCAGAGCAGTTAGAGGACAGGATTGATTCAATATGTAAACAGTTAGGTATATTCAGGATAGTCTGAGGAGGGAGGGAGTTCTAATAACAGAAGATAACTGGAATGTAGAAGCTGGTACCTTAGCTGAACCCTAAAGGAGGTTCTAAGAGGCAAAGGTGATGATGGAATGTATCCCAGACAGAAATGGGAGAAGAAATGTCAAGTTTGGGGAACAGCAACTAGGGAGGTTTGCCTGGAACTGAAAGATGGAGAATGACAAGCAATAAAGCCTGGGAAAGTAGACTGAGACAAGCTTTTAAGAGGTGTTAAGTGCCCATTAAAGCAACTTATATTTTGTTCCAGAGGGAAGAGAAGGCCATGAAATTCTGAGGTCAGGGGAGTTATCATAAGGCAGATCTATGCTTTAGGAAGATTGCTTTCACAGTTATATGGAATACAGAGTAGAGAGGGACGATATCCTGGAGTCCAATTAGGATGCCATTGGAGTAGTCCTAGTAAAACCTGATGAGGGTCTGAATTAGGATGGTGGCCATGCAAAGAGATAGAAGGTGATGAAGGCAAGGTATGTCGTGGAGTCAACATGACTTATCAAATAAGTAGATGAGAAGAGTGATGGACAGAGAAGAATTGAGAATGAATGCTAGGTTTTAAATTTGAGTGCCAAGAAAGATAATGGTGCCCTCAAAAGAAATAGGAAATTCTATAAGAAGTAATTTAAGCGGAAAGAGAATGAGTTCTTTGAACACATTGAATTTTGAGGTGGTGATGTTCAGTCTTTTCTATGTTCAGATTTTTATATACCTAAGCTTCCTTCTAATGGGACCCATTGATTTGAGTCTGCAGTGCCTTGTGCTCTGCAGAATTCTGCCTCAAACAGGTTGCCCCATGCCATGCCTCTATAGAAAGATATCAAATAGGTAGGAGAGTAACCTTCTTAGAAAATTAATATACACATCAATAGATGAGTGCCTCAGGGAACATCACAAGAAAATGTCACACCTATTCTCACAATAGTAAGTGATCTGAGTATTATGTATTCTAAATATTTAACTTGGTGCTTTATTATTTACACCTAGTTCTGGACTCATCATTTCTATTCAGTGGGTGATAGGGTAGCTCGCCTCTTCCAAGACCACTAGGGACAGAAGCAAGACCTCTAAAGGGCATGTTTGGATGCACATGACAGGGAGTGGAAAGAGAAGAGTCTGAGAATTGTCAGGACACAAGTTCTAGTCCTTTGCATATAAACTTAGTTGAGTGACCTTGGCTAAGTTTCTCACCTCTCTCTGAAGCTGTTTCCTTACCTGTAAAATGACTGAGGTTCATTCCAGCTCTAAAATTCTATGATTCTATGATTTAATCACCAAACTGTTTCACAGTGGGAGGGCTACTGTGTGAAGTCTCCCAATGTTTAACATCCATATATGACTAATGATAACTTCAGAATTCATGGATGAAAGGAAATGGTGTCATGCAGTGTAATGAAAAGAACAATTGAGAGTCAAAGAACTTGGTTTCAAATTCTAGCACCGACTGATATACACCACCAGTTTAACCTTGGGAAGACAACTTCATTTCTTGTAGGAAGAGACCACCAAAATCCCCTCCAGCTCTAAATCCCATGATCCCTTCATTGATGAGAGAACTATAGTTCTTGGATCTGGAAAGACCAAATGACAACGTCTGGTCCATTCTCTGGTCTTGTCTTCAAAGAGATATTATTCACTCTATTTTTTAGATGATAATGTAGAAGAAAAACTCACTACTCTGCACTTTGGGCACAAGTTGTTCAGAGACAAAATCGTTATCTAATTCCGAGAGGAGAGAAGAAGACAGGAGAAGACAGGACAGGAAAGGAGAGAGAAATAAGGAAACCTAGCTTCCTTTTAAAAATCTCTGCTCCAAACCACCTTTTACTCATAATTTATAGGGTTCAATGACAAGTTTAAAACTTCTATAGTCAGGATTAAATAAGACTACAAAGTTTAGGAAGCTGTTTATGATTCATCAAACAGTACAATACCAACAATTTTCATTATACCCTGGAAAATAATTTCTTCAATATGATTCAATTCCTTTTTAACTACTCCTTAAAAGGATTCCCTTTTCTTCCTGGTCAAAGGTCAATTCAAGAGATGCTTATCTAAATTAAATCAACTGATACTCTTGTTCTTAGTTTGATGTTTATCCTGAACAGTTTCAAGGAGGATTCCTTCCTGAGCTGGTCAGTCTTCTCCTTTTAGAAATTGCTTAAGCCTTCAATAAGCATGAAGTAAAAGATGTCACTGCAGGATAGTTTTGCTCAAAAGTAATAATTGCTACGACAAATTGTGATACACAAATGTCAATTCAATAAACATGTATTAAGCCTCTACTATGTGCTGGATGCTGTGCTATGTTCTGTGAATACAAAAAAGGAAGAAAGCCCCTGCCCTCAAGGAGCTTACAATCTAATTGGGGAAGACAATACATGAAAGGAAACTGAAAAGTTGGGGAGAAACGTGGCTAGGGGGAATGATGTTCTTTGAAGTTGAAGCCAAGCAGAGCTGCTAGTAGGAAATGATGAGTCAGAAATTCTGAGCCCTCTATAAAGGAAGACTTTGGAAGTTATTTTTGCTCTGCCTTCTAGTCCTCCAATCAGAGGGAAGAATGTAATTGAATAATATTGAGTGCAAGGAAAAATGAATATAATAAATACAGAGAAACATGGAAAAACTTACATGAACCAATGCAAAGTAAAGTAAGTAGAGCCATGAAAATTACATATATGTATATGTATATGTATATGTATATGTATATGTATATGTATATGTATATGTATATATAAAACAACAAAGATGGAAATGGAAAGATAACTACCACAAAACTATCAAAAATAATGTTTCAAAATTACGGGAAATAAACAATTTTATATTACAAAGACTAAGCTGGACCCCAAAGCAGGGAACTAAAACATTTCACTCTACTCTTTGACAAACAGGGAGGGGGAGAACTCCGGGGGTATGGAACACCAAATATGGAGTCAGATTCTCTTTAATATATTGATTTTTTTTTGCATGCCCTCTCCCTCCCTCCCACCCCTCTCATCAGTGTGGGTATAATCCCATACCTTGTATGGACCAGAAGGGATTCTAGTGTGAATTACTGATATAGCACTATTGATACTTCATCAACAAATTTATTGTTCATTATAAAAATGATTTTAAAAGTACATTAACAAAAATAGTTAACTAATGTTGAATTTAAAAATGAACCCTTTGGACACATTAAGGCTTGAAAAAAGGAAATGAAGATTTAAAGATCCAGAAAAGACAAAAAGCTAGCTACCATATTGCATGTGGTCAAGAAGGAAAGCATAATGTATTTGGAATAGGATGAGCTGGTTTTAAATCCTGGCTCTATTACTAAATATCCGAACGATGTGGTTGTTGTTCATCCTTTGCACTTGAAGAGGACCAATGACATCACAAGGGTATGATGGTGGAAATTCGCTTCATCTCTCTGGGCTTTAGGTTCTTACTCTGTCAGATGAGGGAGTTAGCCTAGATAATCTCTGGGGTTCCTTCCATCTCCAAAAAGCCATGAACTACCAAAATTGTCGCCCTGTCAAAGCCACAATTAGCTCTCAGGTGAGTTCTGCTCTTGCCACTGAGCAACGAAAATTAGCTGTATGCTGCCTCACCCCACTCTCTAGTTGCCAGGCCCCTGAAGGTGGCTAAAGAGAAAATGAACGCACTTCCTTCAAATACTCTTTTACTGACTTCCTTCCTATATGGTACAAGCTAGACTAGATGTCAACATACCATCCTCCTGCAGCAAAAATATGATGTCAGTTGGGCAAGTCTGGGCGTGCATCTTTGCCTGGCAAACAGAAACATGAATCTGGCCCTTTAACATGGAGCCAATGTTATGATAAACAGAGGCTTTTTACATATCCTCTTGCCCTATAAGACTCTCACTCCTCCCACTCATACACCATAGCATCTTTTACACTGAGACTGCTAAGTATAGTATTACTCTGAACATTCAAATCATTCAGCACTGGGCAGCCTCCCAATTCAGCATGGAAATCCACAGTGTCAAGAGAGATGCTTCCATCTCCATTCAAGTCTGACACTGAGCTCTCGGCAAGCATCGATGCTGATGGCAGGATAGCACAGTTCATGTGACTTTCACGGTGAGTCTCCACTTCTTTGGAGCTTTGGAGAGCTATCTAGAAGTTGCAGGGAGCTGCCCCAAACTTGTGGCAGCTGCTGCAAGCTAATAACCTCTCCAAGAGATGTGCCCCACTGTTCCAGCAACCACTTCCATTTCCATTAATTCTACAAGGTATGACTGCAAAAGTCAACAGAGACCTCTTCTGAACATTCATATTTCCATATGCCATCCCTTGCAAATACCACATTTACATCTACCATTCCTTAAATGCCCTAAATCGATAGGACCAAGTAACCCCTGCAAGGCTTGGAAAACAGAAGCAAGGCAAGAAGTCTCTGGGTAGTAGGAAGTACTCTTTAATAGATTTTTTTAAGTAGGAAATCTCTTTGGAAATATCCTGGTCCTCCAACAAACTTGTTTGAAAAGGAATAAGTTTTTTCCTGTATTTGCTACATAGATCCTGATTCTGTATTCATGAAGAAAGCTAGATATTAAGAATCTTCAAGTATCATCAGATCTGTCCCCCAGTTATCTATACTTACAGTTTATCCAGACCGGTTAGCTGTGTACCTTTACAAAGGTGTATCTCGGTTCTTTGTACTATATTATAGGCAAATGATATTTGGAGGAGTACCAGAGAGAAGTTAGTCACTGGCAGCATTCTGCAGTTCTTGAACTGTCATGTAAAAGGGTCAGTGGGATCCTAGGCCTAGGAATATTTAGAAAATTGCTACACTGCTTCCTTCTGCCTCACTCCCTCCCAATCCACCCTTCCCCATAAAATAAAGGGTGTCATGTAAAAGGGATTGAACTTGTTCTGTTTGGGCCCAGGGGGTAGAACTGAGAACAGAGGGTAGAAGTTTAAGAAGGGCACATTTCTGCTCACCATGAGGAAAAGATTGCTAACCACTGGGGCTGTCCCAAAGGGGAACAGACACCTCAGGGAAAGTTACAAATCAAGCACTAAATGACTATGGGTCAGGGATGTAGTTTCTAGAAGGATGTTTCTGTTTAAATTCAGGCTACATGACCTCTGAGATCCTTTCCATTTCTGAGATTCTGAGGGAACATATATCAGACATTTGAAGGAACAATCAACAGGGTGCTATCTTTTGCTTCTTTGTTTAGGGAATGAAATATTGCCAACATACCCAGATTCTAGTTCACCAGCTCTGCCACTAAAGAGTTGTTGGACCGATAGTCTAGTCACTAAAAGTCTGTACCAGTTTCCTCAGGTAACAAACTGATGTAATACCACTTAGCCTGTCTCTATACAAGGTTTCTGTGAGAACAAAAAAGCCAAAAAGCAACTTTCATTTGACTGAGAGCTATTAAAATAATAATATTAGTATAATATTAGTAATAATATTAATTAGGTTAATTATAATATTAAAATGTGCCTAAGATTTAGTAGGAAGAATAAATGAGCATATACTCAATTTTCATTATCATGACATATTGGGAGGAAGGATAGAAATGCTCTATATTTGTGATTTCATCTATTTAAGGATGCCCCAGGGTGGAATCCCCTCCACTGATAGTTACCAGTAACTGTCTATAATTCATAATTTTAAAGAGTTTCTTGGAACACCAAAAGATTAGGTGACAGATTCAAAGACATACAGTTAGGACATGCCTGAAGCAAGATTTGAATGTGCCTTCCTGATTCCAAGGCTGGTCCTCTAAACAGAATATTACTTTGTCTTTCTATGTACACTCAAAGTTAAATATTGCAACAGATTTTTTAAGTGCTTCAAATTTTAAAAGTTCATATACAGTTAAGCACCAGATCAAAGACCAGATCTAAGTGCTAGAGAAGTTCAGAAAAAGGAAAACCATTATATATGAGAATGGTCAAGGAAGGCAACGTTAAAGGCAGGACTTCAGAGTCTTGAAGAATGAGTAGGAAGTTGGGGAAAAGAGAAGAATTAACAAGGTCCTGAGGTAAAATATATATAAAACATGTTAGATACAACCATTTACCTACTGACCCAGACAGTCACATTTTCAAGGGAAAAAAAAAGCACACTTTGAAGGTGGCTTTGGAAAAGCCATGTCCTTTGTCAGACCATGACTCACTCTTTCGTTTGGTGAATGAGTTTCCCTTAATATTTACCAGTTTGTCTGGTGGGGGAAGGATTTCTGCAGGGGAGTACAAGGAGATAAGGTTAGAAGAGTAGGCTGGACCAGATGATTGCCCAGCCCTGAATGCCAAACTAATGAACATGAATTTAATCCTCCTATAGGTACCAAGAAACCACAGGAGATTTCCAAGGAGGAAGTGACATTTGATTTTGAAAAAGCCAAGAGTTTGTTAAGCAAATAACTGGTTTTGGTAAATGGTGACAAGAATGGGTTTAGGGATATATGGAGGAAGCAAGATAGTAACAGGATAGTAACTAATACTGAGACTTGGGAAGCTCATTGCTCTGCAATTAGAACAGAATAGATAATAACAGATACTATATAATATGTTAATGCAATATATAATCATATATACAATATAATATATATGTATGTATGTATGTGTACATATATATATATATATATATATATCGATGCTGTAAAGTAGGTAAGCATGGAGCATGTATGCACTGCCCTCTGAACCTCACTGCAAGCAACCTCCATGGTCTCCACTATCACCTATAATTCCAGGCTTACTCCTGACTCATCATCTTTCCTTAAACACCACCTGGAATGCCTTCCTCTTTACCCTGCATCTATCTAAATATATCTTAGCTAGGCCCAAATCAGGCCTCTGAGCTGAATAAGATGATTGCTGACAGTGGGTGGGTGGAAAGACAAAGAAAGGGAAGGTGGGCTTCTCTAAGATATTTGGCTAATTAAGTCCAAGGGTCAGTGGAATCCTAGGCCTAGGAATATTTAGAAAATTGCTACACTGCTTCCTTCTGCCTCCCTCACTCCCAATCCCCCCCTCAATAAAATAAAGGGTGTCATCATAAAACTGTGAACAATAAAAAAATACATTGGACCCGTCACCAATGCCATGAAACAAGCAATAGGGTTGGACTTTGGTTCAGCAAGTATGACTGCGCTGCACATAAAGAAGATGGGAAGACCATAAAGATAACACTACCTTTATAACCCTCCACCATCATCCTCTACAACTATTTCTTCGTGTAACAAAAAGCAGTATATTCAAACTGTGGTATGTAATCAATGGCAAGTACAAGCCATTCTCCATTTTTTTAAATATAAAATATGTTTAAGGATACAAAAATCTCTGTTTTTTCTGCAAAAGGAAAGTCATCAGAGAGTCTTACAGCTCCTTCCCTGACAAGGGTATAATGGATGGGATAAAGGTAATCCTTCCACTGGCCAAAATCCAGCTTGACTATTGTTTGGGAACTAAATGGTGTACATATTGAGTTTTGAGTGGAGAATGGCTCACGGCACAGTCATTTGAGAAAGCTATAATGAACAGTCAAATGTTTTGATATCTCAAACAGTGTAAAATACACCAGCCATCAGAGATCCGTGAGTTAACTCAGTGGAATGGGGGGAGGGGAGGAGTAAGGAGGAGGAAACGAATATAAGAAAGGAGAAGAAGAAAAGGTACAAGAAGGCAGAGGTGGAGAGACATATGAAAGGTGGAAGAGATTTTTTAAAAAAGGCCTTATTTTCAGGAATGAGAATCCTGGCTAAAAGCTGTGAAGTACCACATTTTATAGAGCTGGGTAATTATAAGTCAAGATTTTAATCAGTTAGCTTAAGGATAGATGAACCTGAACAACTAACAAACAGCCTTCTTTAAGGACCAATGAAACTAGAACTGAAGGATTGAAGAAAGGGCAAATTCACTCAGTGACCCAGCTCCTCATGTATCCTTATCTCCTGGACATTCATGTGAGCCAACTTTGTACCCAACAAGGGAGTCGGGAGCAAAGAGCAGATTGGCAATCAAGTCTAGAAACTGCAGGATAGTGGAGAGAACATAAGACCTACAATCAAAAGCTTTGGATTTAAATCCTGTCTTCTCCATTTATTAGTTGTTTAGCCTTGGATCAGTAATGTAGCCTTAATTTTCTCATCTATAAAAAAGAAATGCCAGTTTACCAACTTCAAGAGGTTGTAAAGCTACATCATGCTCTATTCACTCCAATTTCAGGAATGATATCCACCCTATTCCATCCTCAATGGAGGTCAGGGTCACTCTGTCCATTTTCCCAGCATAACTATGTCTGTGGTCCGACTGCCTTCTTTGGCTCTTCTTCCTCCCTGGCCCTAATTCAACTAGCTTTTCCCTAAAAGAAAAGAAAACCCTCATTAAGACTCAATGCATAAATGACCTGTTGTATACCAGCCCCCTTAGCTATATTGCCACCCCACAGTCAAACAGATGGTAGAGTAACAGGGAAGAATTTCCAGCACTACCAACAGGATCATGAATAATAAAAACAACAGGTTGGGACTGAAAAAAGCCTGCTGTGCACACTGGTTTGTGAGCCTTACTAGAACAAAATCAGTCAACAAAGCAGCTGACTTAAGGTAAACTCATAGGATATGCTGCTGGCTAAATAAAGCTTGGTATCTGTTAGGGTAAAACTGTCTGGTAGAAAGATGTGATAATGCTAGGAGGGAGCTACCATATTGGAGAGCTCAAGCTGAAAAAACAAAGAGAGGATGGAGAAAAATTGGCATATTCAGGTGACAGACATGCCAGGATTGGAGAGAAGTAAGGGAACTGACACCTGACTTGAGCCCACATCTACATTATCTTCCAGGAGGCACCTCATCTGTAGTAATGTGAATATTCAACACAGATCACTATAACTTTGATCCTTAGGAAATGGGTAATTTGTTTGCCCTCACCCATCCTCATTGTCTGTCCACCTCTTACCCATCCTTCCAGAGCCAGCTCAAGTTTTTCCTCTTGATGAAAATCTTGCAGAACACTTCAGTCCCTTCATCCATGAATACTGCCTTTTATGTTGTATGAAGATAGTGCCTTAGCTGTTTTATCACATTACATGGTTATGTCTCCAAGATATATAAACTCCTTAAATGCATGTCTTGCATGTATATGCCAGACCACCTAGCCTAGCCCAGAACACATACAGTAGTTGGAACTCCATAGGTAACATGATGGCTGATTGATGGGCACCAATTGGTTGATTTCCAATCACCTTGGCCACAAAGGACTTCAGTTTGACCTATCTTTCAAAACCTCCATTTTACTTTACAAATACTTCTGGTAATTCACTCCATTTCTTCCAACAGCTTGGATTGTCCTGACAAAAGCAAACATGTATGAAAATTTACTCCCCTCAAAATGCCAGGCTTTGGACTCAGACAGAAGTGTCCTGAGTCAGTCCAAGCTTAGCTAAGCCAGGCTTCTAAAATAAATTTTTTTTCATATTGTTAAGTGATCTAGTTTAAGATTTCAGGCTGCTGACTTGTATCCCACCTCCCCATCCCTGGTCCCAGAATTCTAACAAACTGGCATCTACAGATCTTTCAAGATAAATATTTAACACCCAAATAACAGCCACCACTTCAAAGAGCAAAAGTAGGGTGGTACCATGGAAAGAGAAGTTGGACGTAGGTTCAAATCCCCCTTCTCATGCTCACTACCTCTGTGACTTTGGGCTTCTCTGGCTCACAGTTTCTTCATCTCTTAAATGAGGCAGTTGAACTAGAAAGCCTCTGAGGTCCCTTCCAACTTTAAATGCATGATCCTAGGGTCCTAGAAACCATATCAGTAAAAGATCAATCAACAAATATATGAGAGTCTGCAATGTATGACAGGGCCAAATTCTGTGGGAGCCACGAACAAGAACAAACCCTAACTCCTGTCCTTGAAACACCGACAGTCTAGAAAAGTTATCATCAGCTTCAATAGTTTCTTCCCCAAAGACTGCAGATTTTGTTACTGTGTCTTTAAAAGACAATGGAGGTTTTTGGTCTGAGACAGCCAAATGACCACCTTTAATTGCTGAAAGCAATGGAACAGTTAAACCATTCTCAGCTAGATACAAAAGAACTATTTTTAAATGCTCTAAAAGAAACTGCTACACTGAAATAGCAGTTCAGCAATATTAAGCACTAGCTTGCTTCCCAGTCAGCATAGAGTGTACCTGGTAAAGGTGTTGCTTTGAGGAAAGCACAGACTACATACAGAAACCTTTCTGCTTTGGCTAGAACTGCAAGGAAGTGTATTATGGAGCAGTGGACTTAAGAGTTAAAAAGACCTAGGTTCTATTTTGGACTCCATACTTCCCACAAGCTATATTGAATCTCCTCTCTAAAATCTAAATGCTTTGTCAATTATGAATAATTTCTTTGGTAAGTCTAGGACCAGTATATTAATGCAACATAAATCATTGAACATTTCTAAAATTTTCAGATCCATTTTTTTCTCTGAAGGCTAACCCCAAGTTATAGATAAGAATGGCATTATCCACTACAAATTATGTGGTTCTGTAAGAAAAGCACTGGACAGAATCAGCAGGTCAAAAACCAGATCATGAATCCTAGCAACATCGCTGGTGCACAGAAACAGCTCTAAATTTTGTGTCAGAGGACCTGGGTATGAATTCTAGCTCTGCCACTCACTCCCTATGTGACCAAACAAATTGTTTCCTGTCTCCTGACCTTAGTTTACTTATCTATGAAACAAGCCAGTTTGGCAAGTCAGTTTCTAAAGTCCTTCCTACTTCTGAATTTTATATGGTTGGCATGGTGTCTAATACATTAAAATGTACATTTAGCATTTTTAAAATGACTCGAACAAGAATGTTTATCTATAGCAAGAGGTAAGGGTTTTCAACATGCTTTAAAGCAATCAGTCCATTTCCCTTTGGAAAAATCATCATCATTCTACCTCTCCCTGATTTTTTCCTGGGAATAGCCTTTTTTCACTTCCACTCCCAAAATAGAGTTTGCTTGCTGTTTAAAATCTCATTGGCATTCAGTATTGGGATTGGCTGCTATCATTTCTGTGCAACAATTTGAGACTTTCCAGGCCTGCTCACCAAACATGGCCCTCAGTGGATTGATTTGTCAGGTCCCTGACATGAGTCTTCATGCAAGTGAAACCAGACTATCCACTGGGAAGAGCAAGGAGCCTGTTCAATGAAAAAAAAATGGCCAGTTTCCCAGCTGGGAGGAACTCTAAAAGGAATGTCTGTCCTCGATTCCTGCCTTTGTTGGGCTACTCTGGTACAAACGGGTCTCATTACAAATGGGCACAAAAATCAACTGGTTCTATCTCAACCTGCAGATATCCAGGGAGCTCTGAGATTCAGGGTGGTAGGAGGAGTTGCCACCAGGATCAGTGTGATTTGAGAAAGAAGAACAAGGGAGCAGTGTGGTCTCTTAGCAATCAGCTCCAGCTTCAAGTCTTAAGCATACAGCTATTCTCTTTGAAAACAATACAGAGCCTGGCATTAATGAGACTCAGCAATAAGTAAGTGTCGCTGCAGCATCACTCATGGGGCAACTTCCCCTAGCCTGTGCTGGAAGATACTGCAGCTGTTTGCAAGGTAGTAAGTGACTTGGAGGGGGGACGGCGTGGGGGGGCAAGGAGGAGAAGGACTGCAACTCTAGCCTAAGAAACATTGATCACAATGTTAGAACTGGAAGGCACCTTAGAAAGAATCTAACATATCCCTCTCATGGTACAGATGAGAAAACAGAGGCCTGAAAAAGATAAGTGAATTGTCAAAGACCACAGAGCTAATAAAGTAGCTAAGTGAAAAATGAAAACCAGGACTAACTCCAAGTCTAGGGTTTTTATACTAAAACAAAGTTGTCCTGCATCCACCCTACATCACCAAGGAAAAGCTCCTACAACTACAATACTACCTTCCTCCCAGGCCCCAACACCTACCTGTCATACATGGCCCTTGGGTTACCCTTAAGTGACTTATACTCTCCTTTAAAGCTGTCCTCAATGTTCATTTTACCCTGATTTTGGTTCTTAAATAAACACTTAAGTTGTAATTTTCCTTAATCCATAACCTCTAGTCAGTGATAACTGATCATGCTGGTAACAGTTCTCTAAGCTGGAGCCACAGGTCGCTATTATATTCATGGGCTCATAGATTTTGAACTGGAAAAGACCTTTAAGTTCATCCAGTCTAACCCCCACATTTGACAGATGAGGCAACTCAAGCCTAGAGAGATTAAGCGTCATTAGTCTTTATGAGGTATGTTTATTTTGTTTGGGACACAAAATATCATTTTTTTAAAAATCGGTATTTCACCCACATGCTCTGAACAATAACTGAACATCTGATATACTTAACGTGTGAAAGGCACATGTTCTGTGTACTCAGAAGTATAAGACTTAGCTTTGCCCTCAAGAAGCTCAAACCATAGTTAGGAGAAATGATATTCCATTCATACTGATAGAGTTTCCTTGAGCTCCGTGGAGTAGGTGGAGTTCACAGCCCTTCCCCTTTCTTCCCATCAACTAAACTTCATATTTCCCAGTAACCAAGAAACACTGAGTTGAACAAAATTAACCAGGATCTGAAGAAAGAACTGAAATGGTTCTAAGAAAATATCAGTAATTGAGCCCTAGTAAGATTCAAATCGTGGGAGGCAATGCCTCAAACTGTCTAACTAAATGTCCTCTCCCCATTTTATATTACCAAATAACCTGCAACTATCTCCATTTTCCACCTATCCACCCACACTCCCTACAAGCCCAGCCTCAGCTGCCTTGTTAACTGATCGGCTGACAAAGCCTGGATTTAGGTCGATGTCTTCCGTGGTTCCCTAGCCTACATCACAGAGACCTACTGACCCTAGGCTTGAATGATCTTTTCCTTTCTATTCTGTCACCAGAGCAATGACTGGCAAAGGCCTACAAAGAGAATCCACTCTGAGGCCACAGGCAGGTGTGACACCTTCTATTCAGCACCTGAGTGAGCTGAAAGGACCTGGAGGATTTGGATTCCAAAGAAAACAAAACCAAACAGGGCCTGCTATTTTACAATTCACTGACAAGACAGAAACTAAGTGAGGGCACTTGGATTTCAGTAGTTCATTCACACATACTACATGCCAGTATAGTAGGGGTTTCTTTCTCAGGGTGAGCTGGAATCTGACTCTTTCTAACTTCCAGCCATTGATTCCAACATATGAGAAAATGACAAATGACCGTTGTTTATGATGACCCACAAGGTTTAATGCCATAATTGAGGGCAGCCAGATGGTGCAGAGGATAGAGCACCACACCGGGAGTCAGGAAGACCTGAATTCAAACGCAGCCTCAGACACTTACTACCTTAGTCAATTACCTCAGTGGAGATAACGATAGCATGTACCTTCCAAAGTTGCTGTGAAGATCAAACGAGATTAGAGGTGTGATGTGTTTAGTATATAGTGCCTGGCACATAGTAAGCACTACATAAACGTCAAAATGATGATATTAATGCTAATAATAAAACAATAGCTTCAAATAGTCATGAATTACTCCATTTGGAACAAATGCCTGAAGCTCGGAATAAGCCATATTTCCAAGGTCAGAGTACTCAAACAGATGAGCTTCAGTTTATATGGAAATGTTTTAAGTACCATGGACAACCTATATTGGGGGTAAAATTAATCGAATTCAGTGATGACTTGACAACAAATCCTCTTGGCTAGACAAACACTATGTTTCCTGGTTAATGTATCCCAAGAACAGCACCAGGATGCCATCTCGAGCATCATCCTCCCATAGAAATATAGGTAAATTAGAATTAAACCAATTTCCTAAGTTGTTTAAGATACATGGTGTCAAGAGAAGATATTGATGGAGACTGGAAATCTTTTCATAAATGAATGTAGTTTATTTCTGAACTGTTTCATTCACCTGGTAGAGAAACAATTTGTTAAAAATAAAAGTTCTTCCCTGTTGCCTCATGTTCATTTCAATCCTGAGAAGACTGGTGCCCTAATTCCTCTTTTGTTCAGGAAAATGATTACTGCAGGAGGCAACATGGCTTCCTTCCAAGAATCACAGATGGGGGAGGGGTCTTCCAGAGGCCTCCTGTCCATTCTCTAATCTCTAGCAAGACTTCATTTAAAGCAGTGGCTCCCAACAGTTCTTTGGAGCTGGGGATGTTCTGTTTCATTTTTTAACTTCCTAAAGTCTTAATGATACAGGGACATGAAGACAGGGGAGTCTTTCTGTGGAATAATTCTTCCCACAAGCTAGAAGGAAATGTTATGTTAGTCTTAATTGTGACAACAGCTTATAATCTTTATGGCTAATAATGGAGAACTGGGAAAGGCCCTGGATCTGGTGTCACAACAATCACAGCTTTGACATTTTCTAATGCTGGGAGAAAATGGCTCCACCTAACCTAATTCCCTCAATTTTGAACATGAAGAAGTTGAAGAAACAGATCACAGAAATGGCTACTAGGCCATACTGTCTCTCTTTCCTAATTATAGTTTTTTAAAAGATCTGATTATAACTCAACACATACTTGGCAGTTTGGCTAGGTATCTGGAGGATATAAAGGAAGCATGGTAAGACGTGGTCCCTGGCTTTAAGGGAGTTGGGAAAATCCAGTTGGGGAAACAAGACAAACATAAAAAGTTAGGTAACTTAAGATTTAACTAACAGTTCAGAACAACCAAAGGAGAAATGTCACAAAGCTATACATGATTAATAACCAAGAGAATTACATAGACAACTGCTTTCAGCTTTTGGAGAGAAGAGACCACTTTTAGCTAAGTGGGTCAAGAAAGAGCTTTCTGGGAAAGGTGAGAATTGAATTAGATTTTGAAGGATGAGTAGAGCTGTCATCTGGAAAGGGTCTTCCATTAGGTGAAAAAATGCACATTCAGACTTTTAAGAATTTTTTTCAAGTAAAACTTCAGTGGAATTATCTTATGCAATTATTAGATAGACCCATTTCTATGGAACAATACACTTAACTTACTTCTTACTCCCACCAAGTTCAAATTAAATACCCTGAAATGAAAGCTTAAGTTCACATGATCAAAAATCACTGTAAAAAGTTAAGCAAATATGAAGTTGTACGACTCATACCTATTAGATTGTGAACTCCTTGGTGACAGGGACTCTCTTTTGCCTTTCTTTGAATTCCCAGGGCTTAGAATATAGTAGGTTTTTAATATTTATTGACTACGACAACTAGGTAACAGCAGTGAGGTTACTAATACCTGCCATGAGACTGCAGCTATATGTCTCAATAGTGATGAGTATACATAACTTTAGACTAGCTATGAGGCACAGTGGATAGAGTGCTGGGCTCATCTTCCTGAGTTCGTATCTGGCCTCGGACAGTTACTAACTGTGTGACCCTGGGCAAGTCATTCAGCCCTGTTTGCCTCAGTTTCCTCATCTGTCAAATGAGCTAGAGAAGGAAAAGGCAAACCATTCCAATATCTTTGCTAAGAAAATCCCAAATGGGGTCACAAAGAGTCAAGACACTATTGAAAATGACTGAACAATAACATACACAGCTTTAAAGAATTACAACTCAGGAATATTTACTATGGAATTATTAGCTAAGGAAACCAGATACAGATTGAGAGAATATTGAATACTTGCAAATCAACAGAAATATGGTAAATGCAGGTGATTGGACTTCTATGAATATAGATAAAAGCTTATTAGATTTATATAAAATATGGAATTTATACATTCAGGGTACATGGCACTTGGAGCCAAGAGACCTGGGTTTGAACACTGCCTTTTGCCATGTATTATCTGTGTGAAAATGGATGAGTCATCCCCTCTCCTTGGGCCTGTTTCCATATCTACAAAATGAGAGAGCTGGATCTGATGATCTCTGTCTATTCTAGCTCTAACAATCTGTGCTTCTGTAAAGCATATGTGGAAGTCCACAACTGGTCCAAGTGACAGTGGGGTTCAATGGAAGGAGAAGAGGCATTAAAGTCAGAGGACAGGGCTTCAATTTCCACCTCTGATATTTACCACCAGGGGGACCTTGGGTAAGTCATCTCACTTCCCTAGGGCCTGGTTTCCCCATTTGGAAAAAGAGGCAGTTGTACTAAGCAGATTCTGTAGGACTTCACAACTTTAAATCAATGATCCAAATTGGTCAAAAGAGGGGCCTGCCCCAGTTTTCTGTTTCCAAAGAAATGCAGACTATCTAACCAGATCAGACATTTAGTATTTATAACTGTGAATAAAGCCATTGAGAAGCTAAAAATGATTTTTTACATTCTCTCTCTCTCTCTCTCTCTCTCATCCTGGCCAAGGTCTCCAGAGCTTATAAAGAATAACACCTCATTTCCTATCCATCCCCAAATGTCACCACCATAAAATGCTGCAGCACACCTGTATGAGATTCAGCAGCTGCTATGATCCAGCTTAATGTCTCCAAATGACAAAACCAGGAAGGCAGAATGAAACCCTAGAGAAATAGAGTTCACATTTACCAAGCGATTCCCATCAGGCCTATTTGTAGAGTTTTCCTTTCTAAACTTTAGAAAAGAACAACTGGTTCAGCAGCAGGATAAACAGTTCCATAACTGAGCTCAGCTTTGGGAATTCCACTTGATTTGTGAAGGGCAGTCAGGAGAGCCCCAGCTTGGGACACGTGGAATGATATTCATCATAGGATCTGAGAGCAGGATGGGTTCTAAAGGATTATTAACCAGTCCAGATTCCAAAGAGAAAGCTGAGGACCTGAGAAGTTAAGGGACTTGTGTTGGAGCTGTGTAGATAAACCAGGCTAGACTCCCAGTTCAAATCACTTCCCTCTATGTCCTGATATTTTCTGCAGGAGGTCAGGACTCCCTTGGGCACTCAGCTAAGACTAAAGCCAACTCATGTAACCTAGGACTGCTATTCTAAGGGTAGCACTGTCAAAATGTACACATGGCACAACAATTCAGACTATCCTAGAGCAGGAAGGGACCTAGAAAGTCATTTAGTCCCTACAGAGGCCCAGAACAGGTCTAGTGACTTGCCCAAGGTCAGATACCAACTTCAGAGGCAGGATTTGAACCAAGTTCCTCTGATTCCAGTACCTTTTAACACTGTTCTATTTACTGTCCCCTAAATTTTATACGCACAAAGTCCTTTGGCTCATTGGAAAAGCAGTGGGGTAATTTCAAATTGGCAGCAGTCCAGAACTAATACTAAATACCCTGCAAGTAATTGCCAGTCCCTTCTGGGAAGAATCCCTCACAAATAATCTGCACCAGAGTTACAACAAAGAAGAAGAACTGTTCACAGGTATTTTGTCCCCACGTGCCACTGACAACTCATATTTTTTTTAAAAAAAAACCTGAAATTGGGACATTTGACCGTCTTTCACTTAAGCACACAGCCAGTGATTCAATGTTTACCTAGAATGATTAACATGTCTCCAGTAGAAATGTCAGACAGGAAAACCTGTACAGCCAATCAGACCCTGGACCCTATAATTCAGTTATTTATTTGTTGCACTTCACTGTTTACTTAATAAAGTGAAGGTAAGAAGGAAGTCCCAGAGCAACATTGCTATTTGACAATGTAAAACCACCTCTCACTGTAGCCAAGGCTATTTCAAGGGATTGTGGGCCCTAAAATAGATTATTCTATGTGTTTCTCCCACACCTAGTTTCCAATCACTTTCAATACTAGAAAAATCAGGTTAAAATGAAAATCAAGAGTACCTTAGGTAGGAAAACACACCACAAATTATAACCTGAGGGCTGGGCATGTGAGGGAAAGTGACAGAAAAGGGTCATTTTTTCCCCTTGGTACCAGTATAGAGGGCAGGGGATGGGAGAGGGGGAAGCTGTGTCATAGCAAAATTATATAAGACTCAGGGTCTTTAATTTTTTAAAAACATGGTTTCTTCTTCCAAGTCACTCCCTGAGTACCAGCAGCAGGTTTGCAAAAGGCAAAGATAGGGCTTCAAGTAAGTAAACTAGTTCAGAGCCATACCCTAAGGTACCTATACACACTCTCAACTTTGTTATTAGCCAATAGCTAGATAAGCATCTGTCCTGTTTATGCACTGACATGGCCTTATGTGGACCTCCAGCATTAACTAGCAAATGTTGGGCCCCTTGCACTGTCATAAATCATCTGGGTTCCTTCAGATTTATACATGTTAGAAAGACATGGAGTTAATATTACTATTAATAATGAAGATAATACCCTTCCCTCCTATTTACATAGCATTTAACCTAAAAAAATGCTTTCAGATAGAACCTTATTTATCTTCACAATACCAAACAATAAAGGAAGAGACAGATATCTCGTTCATCTTACACATGGACAAAGTGAGGCACAGTAAGGCTAGGTCAAACACCACAGCAACTCCTGAATAAGGACTGAAATCCAAATCTTAATTAGGGTACAATTCTACGTTCTCCCCATTACATTATGCCCTCTCCCCACAATTTGCCATTTTATCATCATAGGCACAAATACAATCACCTGTGAACAAGCCTATACACTCAACCTGAATATAATTTGTTTGTGGGCAGAGGGTATTATTTTGTCCTCCTGTATAGGTCTCACTACGTGCATTGTATTCTGCTGTTCCTACCTTCTTGAAACAGTTCAAAAAAGGTCTAACAAATCTATTACCACCAACCAGTCCTCTGGCAAAGATAGCTTTCTGAGAAGGGAACCAAGTTTCCTGTCTTAGTATCTCCTTCAGATCTCACACTTATCTGAGTGTCAAGTTCCAGAGCAATCTTTCCGGGCAAAGTAAAATTAAAAAGGTAACAGAGTTGGAAGGATGAAAGTTCCCCTTCTGTGAGGTGCATTAGTAATGTACAGAGGCTTCTAGAGAAGGTGTCTTGCCTGCCTACGGGGATAAAACCATCATTCATCACCTAGGACTGCTAGAAGTGACAGCTACAGTGTCTTAGTTAATATCAGTTCATTGCATTTTCCTCATCTCAGATTTCACCACCAACAGTCTAATGATTTACCTACTGTGCTAAAATCAAGTGGAAAATATATTGCCCCATGGTGATTTCTCTTCTTTTGGCTTATCATTAGGATTTTTTTTAAACCAAGGGCTTGCAAAATGTCAGTTTTTAAAAAAAATCAAATCAGAACACTTAACAGACATTTATACAATAGGGCCTTTTAGCACATTACTCACTCTTGCATGGAATTTCATTAAAAGGTAGGCCCCCCATCTTAGATCACATACCAAGTTATCTATTAGTAGCTTTTTTTTAATCTCACAGTCAGGCTTTCCCACACCATTGACCATAAGGTCATTAAAACAAGGCTCTAGTTGGCTAGTCATTCTTCAACTCACAAACCTCCAAGTTTGTGTTTATAAGTCAACCATTTGGCATTTAGAATACATTTCCTCATAAAGACAATGTTATAAAGGAGGAAAGGATTCCATTCTTCAAATGAGAAGAAGCAGGTTCAAATCCCTGCACTTGCCACCTTCCATTTATGTGTCCATAAGAAAAGCCACTTAACGTCCACTAAATTTCCTCATTTAAAAATAAATGAGAATAACATAACTTACCCCATGAGACTGTTATGAGGAAAGTGCTCTCTAATGCATGTAGTGCTATATACATGAAAGCTATGATATTGCACACAGCCATTAACATTCCAGATTAGCTCACAGTAAGTTACTTAATCCATAATACAACATGTACTGGATTATAAAGAACAAACCAAAAGAAGAGATAAGAGAACATAAGCCCTCTTCCCCTACTCCTTTGAAGAGGTGGCAGGTCCACAGGTATGAAATACTACATATATTGTCCAATTTTTTCTCTATGGATTGATCAGTTTTGGTGATACTTGCCCTTCTACCTCTTTCTTTTAAATATTATTTGTGCTATGAGATAGTTTTGGGGGAAAGGAGAATACAGGGGGAAATGCTGACTATGTAAAAAATGAAAGCAATAAAAATTTAATATATGTGTGTAACATTGGTATAAATATAGCGGTAACAGCTCACATTCCTACAGTGTTTCAAGGTTTGCAAAGCACTCTCCTAAATATAATCCTGTGAAATAGTAGCTGCCAGCACTATTATCCCCTTTTTTAAATAAACAAAAGGCTCTGAGAACCAGGGTTAGTGACTTCCCCATGATTACAAAGACATTAAGTCTCAAGGATGACATATGTACAAAACTATTTGTGCCACCTCTTTTTGTGGTTGCAAAGAATTGGAAATTGAGGGTATGGCCATCAATTGGGGAACAGCTGAACAAGTTGTGGTATATGACTGTAATGGAAAACTATTTCTTTGGAAAACTTATATGAACTGATGCAAAGTGAAGTGAACAGAACCAGGAGAACAATCTACATAGTAACAGCAGTACTGTAACAATTATAAACTGTGAAAGACTTAGCAACTCTGATCAATACAATGATCCACAACAATTCCAAAGGACTCATGATGAAAAACTCTACCTCCAGAGAGAGAAGTGATAAACTCTGAGTGAAAATTGAAGCATATTTCTTTTCACTTTATTTTTCTTGCTTTTTTTAACATGGCTAATATGAAAATGTGTTGTGCATGACTTTACATGTATAATGGGTATCATATTGCTAATAGGTAGGGAAGGAGTTGGAGGGAGGAAGAGAATGTGGAACTAAAAATGTTAAAAAAAATTTAAGTCTCAAGGGTGAGATTTGACCTTAGGTGTCAACTCCAAGTCCAACACACATATGATGTAAGTCAGTTAGCCTGCAACATAAAGGCTTCGTACTCCATCTACACTATCTCACAGAAAAATAGACAAAGTAGGAAGGGATCTAAATGTACTTGAAAGGGATTCATCCCCAGCCCCTATCACCACCACTCATATAGTATAAAAGAGATTCCTATAAAATCTACATCACAAGGTAGGTGGGAGGACCAAAGGATGGAATTGCAAAACACCTTAGCAAACCTGCTCAACTGCTAGTATTAACATCCCCAAGAGATCACACAGTGCCCACCTGAAGACCCACAGTTAATCAGTCAGTTGGTCATCTCTAAGACAGACATAGTCCTCTTTCTTTCTCCTCTGTGTATTAGTTTCTGGTTTTGCTGTTGCTCTTTCCCATCTACCCTTCTGTATGTCTATGAAGTTTTGGAGCTAAGGATGCTTCTATTTCCTGAAGGACCTGAAGGTCATTGGGACCATGTTTTCTGCTCTTCAGGGAAAATGTAAGCAAAGTTACCTAATAAATATATTACCCATTTAAACTGGCATTAGCAGCCTCCTGGAGCCATCTTCATACAGTTAAGAAGGGCCCTCCATAGAATCCAATGCATACAATTTTCTTAAGGTTTTGCTTATCTGGGCACAAAATGTCTTCCAATTTTGTGCAGGGATAAAAATGTACATTCTACAAGAAGATTCACATTGGAAATTCTCTTTTCTTCACTTTTTCTTTTAGCTAAAGAAATTTTTTTCATTGACGTAAAAGTGCAAATCTTCCAGATCTGAAGAGATTTATGCTTCCTCAAGAAGGGTAATAATTATATATACATCATATAAATATATAAATGCTTAACTACATCCAGGTGTGTTTTCATCAGTTTGGAGAACTCATGGTATGGGAACTCCTCTGACTAAAGTAGGTAACAACTCCCCTATGATTTAGCACATAAGTTATAGGAGTTGCCTGGGACCCAAACACCCTAAATGGTTTAACCAATACCCTACAGCCAGGGCTTCCTGGCTCCAAACCTAGTCCTTTATCCACTATATAACCCTTCCTTCCTCCCCTAATATAGGTATCTAGTATGGAAAGTGTGGAGGTGAGAGGTAAAAAGAAGGAACTGAGGCCTACATTAATTACCTCCCTCATAGTTCAAGAGAAGTAAGGAGCAAAGTCTTCTGATGAACCCAGAAATGGGAGTAAGGGTTGGGGGCAAGTTTAGAAATTCAGACCTTGAGCAAGTCACTCAGCTTTGTCCTCCATAGAGTGAGAGGGCTGGACCAGGGAATCTGCAATTTCTCTTTCAACTCAAAATCGATTTCCCTATGGTCCATAAAATTAGGGTATTGCACTAAATCAAGGGCTACTAACCTGGGTCCATGGGTAGGTTCTAGGGCATCCATGAACGTGGGTGGGGAAAGAATTACTTCTTTATTTTCACTAACCTTTGGTTTGCATTATAATTCTATGTATTTCATTTTATGTATGGAAAAAAATCAGATGTTTGCCAGCTCTACCAGGCTGCCAAAGGTGTCCGTGACAAAAAATGAGAGGATCTATGATCCTCTATGTGCGTATACCTATACACTTCTGCCAGAGTCAGGCTTTAAAAAGAAAGTCTACTAGATAGGTAAAAGGGACCAAAAAAAAAGGTAGAAAATGGCCAAAGAGAGGAGGGGGCAACCCACACATGCACGCAAAAGGCATCTAGATCTCCATCTACCTATCTCAAAGTGCAAGTGAACTTGGAGAACAGAAGCAATTACCGGCCAACAAAAGAGCTCCCCATCAGAAGCTCTCCCTGGAATTACAGCCAGGCACTTCAGCTAGAGGTCTGGGC
This sequence comes from Trichosurus vulpecula, assembly GCF_011100635.1. NCBI lineage: Eukaryota > Metazoa > Chordata > Mammalia > Diprotodontia > Phalangeridae > Trichosurus > Trichosurus vulpecula. The sequence continues at coordinate 383,025,865 of NC_050573.1, forward strand.
TATTTCAAGCTTCTCCTTCATGAGATTCCAGCATTTGCTTTGCTTTTTCAAGGTTTCTAATTTCAGCTGCAGAAGGCAGAGTCTAGGAAATGAGGCAGACACATCTAAAGCCTGCAGTAACAGAGGAAAGCATCCTGATGAAGAACTGTTTGCCCTGAAGAGATAAGAAACCAAAAAGTGACTGAAAAAGTGAAAAGGAAAGTTAGGAGGGGAAAATAAGCAGTGCTTCTTCGGGGAAGGGAGAACCCTATCCCACCCTCCAAATGCACGCTATAGCAGCCACAAGGCAGAGCTAAAGTTCGGGGGATAATCACACAATCCTAGATCTTCAGTTTAGCATGACCCATCCCCACCTCTCCCAAGAGATCATCCCCTCCAACCCTGAGCCTTGAAGGAGGTGAGGTACCATCATCTCCAGTTTATAAATGTTAAGCAGCTGAGTGAGGATTAGAACTCAAGTCTCTTGGGTTCTAGCTCATAGCTCTAACCTCATCATCATGCTGAAGAGGAAGATTTTGGAGGCCTGAGAACTTGACAAGTAGCACCTTCAGGAAGAGGAGCGCAGAATCTAGAGATGGAGTTCTGAGAGAGATGTAAAGGCGCTCTGGAATTCATGAGTTGCACTGCAATTTCAGACCCTCCAATAGGTCGATGTTTTAGAGAATCATAACTGCCCACTCAACAACCATTTAGGAATGTGAACATGCATCAGTCAATCGCATATGCTACAGTCCAAGGGCAGCTAGAGCACTAGGCCTGGAGTCAGGAAATCTCACCTTACTGAGTTCAAATCCAGCCACAAAGACGGATTAGCTGTGTGACCTTGGGCGAGTCACTTAATCCTGTGTTTCAGTTCCTCATTTGTAAAATGAGCTGGAGAAGGAAATGACAAATCACTCCAGTATCTTTGCCAAGAAAACCCCAAATGAGGTCATGAAGAATCAGGCATAACTGAAAATGATTGAACAACAACAGAGAGTTCAAATTGGTAGTAGGAAGAACGTATGGAGACCATTATTGCTATAGATGAACAAAAGTAAGCACTGGCTGACTGATGGGTAGGAAACTGTTGAATCAATCAGCATTTATTTGCACCCACTGCATCCCAGGTACTGTGCTAGGATCAAGGGATATAAGTCAAAGTAGTAAATCAACAAGCATTTCTTAAGCTCTTGTTATGTACCAGGCACCGGGCTAAGTTCTGAGTACACAAAGAAAGGAGGGAAACACTCCCTGCCCCCAGCAGCTCAAAGTATAATGAGGGAGAAAATATGCAAACAAGTATGTACATACAAAACACAGAATAAATTGGAAATCACTTCAGAAGGAAGGCTCTAGCACTAAGGGAAATCCAAAAAGGCTTCTTGCTGAAGGTGGGATCTTAGCTGGGACCTGATGAGCCAGGAAATGGAGCAAGCAGAGATAAAGAGAGAGTGAGAATGGCCAGAGTGGAAAGATGGAGTATCAAGGAGGCCAATGTCACTGCATCATAGGACATGTAGAGAGGAGTAAGGTATAAAAAAATTGGAAAGGTGGGAGAGGGCCCGGTTAAGGGACGCTTTAAAGCTTATACAAAGGATTTCGTGTTGGATCCTGGAGCCACTGGGGTTTATCAAATAAGAGGAAAATATGGTCACTTCAGGAGGATCACTTTGATATGAAAATATAAAATAAAATAAAATAGTTCTTGCTCTAAAGCAGGTTACATTCTATATGAGAGATGACCCAAAATGTATGAACAAGACAAGTAGTCTCCAGAAAATTGTAGGTGTTTGAAATTTCAAGTCATATTAAGAGAGATCATAAAAGATAAGGCTAGAAGAGACATTAAGATCATCTAGTGCAACCTGGTCATTTTACAGAAAAGGAAACAGACCTATCAGAGAGGTGAGGTCACTCACCTAAGGACACAGACATCATCACAGATATATTAAAAACTAGGTTTTGAATCCAGGTCATTTGGCTTCAAATACAGTATTCTTTCTACTACACAGCATTGACTACATGAATATTTGCTTTCTATGACTCCTATGATGAGATTTTTAAAAATTATGTCCTGCCCAAGAACACTTAACAGGTTCAGATATGTAAAAAGTCCATCTATTACCAAGTTTTCAGGAAGATAGCCATTGTATAAAGCAAGGTGTACTGGGATAAATTTAAACTGCAAATTGTAAATTGAAACTGTGATTTGTAAATGTAAATTAAAACTAGGTACTATTGGCTACCAAATACTGAAAACTTGAATCACTTCATATGTGACACTCTCCACATCTGGGTCTCCTTGATTGAACCTATTTACAAAATATTGTGTCCCTGCTAAACTATCTTCTCCTGTCATGCTGTACTTCCTGACAAAGTCATTTGTTCCTTGGAGATTGCTGCCATGGAACAAACAGTAACTCTGTCCATGAACATAAAGGCTGGAAAAACGATTTTCACTTCCTTGCTCCAGAACACAAAACCCTAGACTTCACACTGGAAATCAAGGGGTGAAACAGGAAGTGGGGCAAAATCTCATAGGGAAAAAACCTGCTAAACACACCTTTCTCCATGACAGCCCCAGTCTCCTGTAACAAAAGGCTTTATGTTCATTTCTCATACATGTTTAAATAGCATATAGACTATATAAAAATCAATCACCAAGTATTTAAGTGCCAATTATGTGCCAAATATTGTGGTAGGCACTGGTGATATAGACAACAAAAAACTTGCGGTCTACCAAGAAAGACAACATGTACACAGAAAACTGTTAGAGGAAACAGGTTCAAGGAGTTTCAGAAAAGGAGAGGGGGGAGCACCAGCAGCTGGAGGAAGGGAAAGGTAGCTAGAAAAATCCCCCTGTTAGAAGTAGCAATCAAGGTGAACTTCAAGAGAGAAACTGACAATCCAAGGAAAGGGAGGAGGAAGAGCATTCCAGACACAGGGGATGAACTATGCCAAACCAAGGAAACAGATGTAGCTCTGCATGTGGGCAGTGGCAAGACAGCCAGTTTTGTTGGACTACAGAGTGAATCAAGTGGAGCAACATGTGTATGTTTGCCTGTTATCTTGTCCACATCTAATTGGCATTACTCACCCAGAATGAATATAAAGTGCTCTGAGCTGTTCTAACTGTGAGATGGTTTTACCCAGCACCATTCCTACTCTTGAGTCCAGGCCCCCTTGTGGCTCATGGTAAGATGAATGAATGAGGTTTGGGAGCACAGCCTGGAGCAGTGATACAAACTTAATTAGATGGTTACTCTACAGAGGAGATCAAGGGCAGCTAGGTTGTGCAGTGGTTTAGAGCACAGGGCCTGGAGTCAAAAAGACCTGAGTTCAAATCTGTCCTCAGACACTGATTAGTTGTGTGACCCTGGGGCAAATTACTTGCCCCTGTTTGCCTCAGTTTCCTCATCTGTAAAATAAGCTGGAGAAGGTAATGGCAAACCACTTCACTATCGTTGCCAAGAAAACCCCAATTGAGTCACAAGGAGTCAGGCACGACTGAAACAACTGAACAACAAAAAAATGTACATAAATCTACTTACATATACACATAAATGTTCATTATATACATACATTTATATGTATTTACATGAATATGTATGCTTATTATATATGTACACATGGATACACATGCACATATAGATACATATATATGCATATATGGATAAGTACTTAATAATAATAATAATGATAGATAACATTTATATCGCGCTTCTTGTGTGCCAGGCACTGTGTTAAGGGCTTTACAATTATCTCCTTTGATCCTCACAATAACCCTGGAAAGTAGGTGCTATTACCATCATCCCCATTTTAGGGATGAGGAAACTGACACAAAGGTTAAGTGACTTGCTTGGGGTCATACAACTAGAAAGTGTCTAAAGCCAGTTTTGAACTTGGGTCTCCCTGACTGCAGGTCCAATGCCCTATGCACCATACCATCTAAGTGCCCTATAATTTCATTGGGATAAGGCACTTCAACGTGAGGAAACTCCCTCTATCAACACAAGTTGGCATCTTAAAGTGAGATAGAGTTGAGGTGTCAAATTCACCATTGCAAATGGCCTGCAAAATTCCAGAGCTGCAGCCAGGACCAGATTAAAATGTAACTGGGAAATTTTGAACAAAATAAATAAAAATACAACACCATATTGTTATGATAATTAGGGTGGGACTTTTTTTAATACTGTTTTCTCCTTTGGAATGCTGAGGTAATCAAGGACCTTTGATGAGTCTTGCCTTTCAAATGTAATAGCAAGCAAAGTGGACTTCTTGCTGTCTTTGTTTTGGAGTGCTTCTCAGCACTGAGGAATCTTTGATTGAATCGGGAGTCTTTGATGACCTGCTTACTACAAGGGAAGGCCTAGTTCCTCCCTCTGACCCTAAGCCAGTGTTTAAGTCACAAGAAAGCCTAAGTCACGTGGGTTTGAGTTGCATGGTTGTGATGCCCTTTGACCCTGAAGAAGTGTATACAAACTCAGAGGTTAGCATTTTGCCTTTGGGGGCACACTCATTGAAAGAGTGTTGGTGATGAGACTCTGGGTGGCCATTAAAGTAGCCCCACCCCCTGGCTTTGAAAACCCAGGTGTTGGTGCTTCTCTCTCTGGCAACTGTGTATTGCTTGGACAGATACAAGACTGTCTGCTGATTCATGTTTATTTGCTCTGTTCATATAATGAATGCTTATAATTTATTTGTATTCTGTCTGAAGTTCAGCATGCTGGCTTTTCCCCCTGAACTAAGTGAATGGTATATGTATATTTAATTAAAGTAAGATTGTTAATGCCTTAAAGTTGCTTTCCTTAGAAAAGCAGATCAAAGGACCTGTGCTAACAGCCCTCCTGTGTGCTGGTGTTATTGGTCTTTCACCCCAACAGCAGCTGCTAGCAACATTGTTGTTACACATATAGATATTAATTTGTGGTTTTCTAAGTTAATATGCAGCCTGCAAGGATCCCTTTCTCTTTGAGTTTGCCACCTGGGTAGGATACAGAAAGGAAAAGTTATTTTCCCAAAGTCACATAGTTAGTCAGCCTGGGTCAAAGCTAGGACTTGGATCCAGGTTCTTCCTGGCTTAAAGGCCAGCTCTCAATCCATTCCACCATGATGTTTCTCAATACATGTGCACATGTGTGTGTGTATATATATATATATATACACATATATATGTGTGTATATATATATATTTACACACATACACATATATTTATATATACACATATATGTATGTGGTATATATGAGTATGTATTTATATACACATGCATATATACATTTATATGTACTTATGTATATGACATGAATTATAAAGGACTATCCTTGGCACTGGAAAGACAAGAAGACTTGGGTTCAAATCCTACCTTTGACACACACACACTAGCTATATTATTATACTTAAGCCACCTAATCTCTCGGAGTATCAGACAACTCTTAAGAGATTATAAATTACTGAAGAGTGGCCAATCTGCACTGGCCAAGGGAGCTTTCATACAGGGAGTCTCCTATAATACTCCCAAGTTTGCAACACACATTCACATAAACACACACACACACACATATGCCTGTGTGAGAATATATAAGATACACAGAATTATTGGTCCTGAATGAAATGATAGAAACTACATATTGAGACAGAGGCAGAACGATAGCTCAGATTACCCCCTCAAAAAAAATAGTCTACCAATCTATGCCTGGCAGGCTAAGCATGGCTGACTGCCAATGTGTTGGATGCCAGCAGGAAAACCAGGGCAGTTGATCATAAGCCCAAGTGAAACTGAGACTGAGCAAGTGAAGTAGAGGAAGCCAGAGATGGGCAACCCAGAAAAGGCAGAGTGAAGTCACTGGCCAGAAATCAGTTCCCTACCACTTAGAAAAAATGTATTCTAAATAAAAGTGTTCAGTAGATCACCCACTTAGGATTTCAGTTTATGAGAGGGGGAAAAAAACCCCACAAAGCACGTGACTACCTTTTTGGAAATAGGCAAGAAAATCCAGGAACATAGCATATGATTAACTTTATGACCTTAAAGCCCTACATAAATGTTAGCTATCATTATTATGATTGGGGAGGGAAAAAAGCCTTTTAATATAATAGTCATATATTAATAATAATACCTCAATGGATCTGTGGCCTCATTTGGGTAGATATTCCCACCAATGGCAAAAGATCACAACCTATTCAATGTTTTCTCATTCCAAATGATACTTCTCCAGATTCTTGCATAAGCTCTTCATAGACTCTCTACCCAACATTCTGTGGACTTTCTTCTAAGTCTTTCAACATTCCATGGGTTCCAGTGTAGGAATCAAGCTGTTTCTCTTTTTCTCTCTAGCTTTGAATGTGCTGGGCAGCTAGGTGGCACAGTGGATGGAGCACCAGGCCTAGAGTCTGAAAGTCAGTCGTCTTCTTGAATTCAAATCTGGCCTCAGACCCTCACTAGCTGCGTGACCCTGGACATGTCACTTAACCCTGTTTGCTTCAGTTTCCTCCTGTGTAAAATGAGCTGGAGAAGGAAACGGAAAACCACTCCAGTATCTTTGTCAAGAAAACCCCCAGAAAGGAATCACAAAGAATAAAACACAACTGAAAACAACTCAACGACAACATTGTTATCCATCATGATTCCTATTTCTCTAGTAAGGTTTACAAAGCCCTTTCTTCACAATTCTATGCAAGTATTATGCCCCATTTTACAGAGGATGGAATAAATAGGTTCAGCAACATTAGGAGGACCAGGGTTCAAATGATGATTCTACTATTTATGACTACATGTGTGGCCTTGGGTGAGGTACTTCCTCTCTATGGGCCTCCATCTTCACCTCTTTAAAAGGAAGGGGGTTGAGTTGGGATTATAAGATCACAGATGTAGAGTTATGAGAGATCTGAGGGATTATCAAATCTAACACCCTTATTGTACACATGAGGAAACTGAGGCACACAGGGTTAAGTGACTTGCTCAGGATCACACAAATAATAAGTATCTGAGATAGGATTTGAATCCAGGCCTTCTTGACTACAAGTCCAGCATTCCATTCACTCAAGGCCTCTAGACCAGATGATACTAAAATCCCTTCCAAGCATAATGCTATGGAAAGGATTTGCCATAGGTTACCCCACTAGTAAGCCCTTAACCTGGAACCTGGGATCCAGGTTTCCAATGACCAAAAGAGGCTTCCCTGCCCCCCCCCCAGAACAAGGCTGCCCAGGTGAGCTACCTTTTCTTCTTCTAGATATACCAAATATAGGTCAATCAGTTCTAGAACTGTCCCACTTACATGCCTGTGTTTCCTTTCATCAAGCCACCAGTAAAAAATAAAACTGCTGAGGCATTCCAAGATGACTGGGACATCATCAATGTCATCCCAGGCTGACCTGAGACCAAGGCCAAAAAAAATAACAAAAGATGGCTGCTTTCTTAAGGGAGATTTCTGGGGGACAGGAAAACTGCATACCTCAACACTCACCTGCCAAAGAAAATTCAATTACCACCTCCTGATGGATGGTGTCTGAAAGTCATTTACTGGGGAGTTACAGTCCTATTTCTACCATCCTAGAGGCAGCTAAAATGCAAATCTTACCAGGACAGGTGACATAGGTAACACTAAAGCATACAAGACTATGAACCACAAACTAAAATATCAATCAGCATGTAACACTGCCATTTTCAAAACCTAATATTGGAATTAATTCTCAGGAGTACAACAAGGCATTTTTGGTGGTGCCTTCTTCAAGAAAGTTCTTTATAGAGACTCTATAAATAGACAAAAAGTATGGAAAGGGCGGAGGGGCAGTGGAAGATGGCACACTGAATGGCCTAGGTAGTCTGCATGGCTGATGATCAGCTCCTGGATACTTAATAGTTTCCTATATTGAAGACAAGAAGTCTGTCTCTCTGTTCCCAACCTTTTTGATGACTTACTTCATCAAAATGCAAAATGGGGCCAGGAACAGATAGCTTTACAGGCCCTTAGTGAGCCTACTAATACATCAAAAGCCATGGTTTATCCTCAGATTTATTAATCAGGTAGCAAAACTAAAATTTTAAACAAGTCAAAAAGCTAGATTTGGTGCCAGAAGCAAATTATAACAACAAACTCAGAAAAGTTTTCACTCAGGAGTCAGTGAAAAGCAAATTGCACTGACAGGGTAGATGTAGAAAGAGATACAGACCCAAAGGCAAGATTACAATTCAATTAATAGCTAGGAAACAAGAAAATGAAGGAAGGAGAAAAAAATGCGTGGATTATTGAGTCTAGCATTCCTTATTAGCCCAGGCTGGAGATCGCCAGATAGACTGCACTTTATACTTAAAGACATGCACTTGTCTAAGCTAATTTAGATAGGAGAGAAACTAAAACAGGCTAGTGCTATAAAATTCTATCTTCCTTAAGAGTTCAGTTAAGATCTATGATGGCCATCTCTGTTATTTCTCATTTCCATAAATTTGCTAAGTGTTTTGGTGATTATTATTGGTAGTGATAATTATGAACTCCCTTAAATCTTTGCAGAATATGCAGATAAAGCTATCTCGTGAGGAAACTGACTGCCCAGGGTCAGACTGGAATATGGCAGCTGAGTCAAGTCTGGGCATTCCTCATCAGCTCTCCAGCCTTCCAAATGCCTCTGGCTTCTACTATTGACTTTTTCCACAGTGATAATGGGCTGGACAACGATGATGATGATACTAAGAAAAATGATAAAAATTACTAGCATTTATATAGTGCTTCAAGATTTGCATAGTTGATCTTTCCACAGGCCCACCGAATAGGCACATTATTATCCAGATTTTATGGGTAAGGAAACTGAGACATGCAGAGGTTAAGTGACTTTGCCAGGGTCACACAGCTGCATCTGCATCATCACCATCTTCACAGCAAACATTTTTATAGTGTTTATTTACTACGCCTCACGCACTCTGCTAAGGACTTCACAGTTATCTCATTTGCTCTTCACAACAACCTTGAGGGATTATTAGCCCTATTTTACAATTGAGGAAACTGACTCAAACAAAGGTTAAGTGACTTGCCCAGGGTCATACAGCTCGTAAGCATCTGAGGCTGGATTTGAACTCAAGTCTTCCTGCCTCCAGGCCCAGTGCTGCATCCACAGCACCACTTCACTGCCCCTGTACACAGAAATGGCCCTGCTTGCCTAGCATGAATAGCTTACAAACTCTGAGCCATGGCAGGGGTGGCTGTGATCCCTGTTTTCAGTCACAGGTATGTCCACAATAAAATGATATAAGTGACAGTCTGCTACTTCACACCTGTATGACTTTCAGCAACTCACAGTCTCTGCGGGCTTGAGTTTCTTTATCTACCAAGCGAGAGATTTGAACCAGATAGTTTCTAAGGTTCCTTCCAGCTCTAAATTTGTGATCCTAACAGCCTCTGGTCTTACTGAGGTAAAACTATACGAAATTGAACCTTAAGTCTGAACATATCATTCCCAATATTTATTCACTGGCTCTTCATACCCTTTGGATGGTGACTTATTTGGGGGGAGGCAGGATCAGGTGTATGGTGGGTAGGGTGCCAGGCCTGGAGTCAGAAAGACCTGAATTCAAATCTGGCCTCAAGTACTTACTAGTTGTGTGACTCTGGGCAAGTCACTTAATCCTGTTGGTCTCAGTTTCCTCATCTGTAAAATGAGCTGGAGAAGGTAATGGCAAACCAACTCCAGTATCTCTGCCAAGAAAACCCCAACTCCAGTCCCAAAGGGTCAGACACAATTGGACTGAACAGACAACAGCAAACAGGTATATGAGTTCTAGTCCAGGGCAGACAGTAGCTGGCTATTTTGACTCTGTGCCAGTAAGTCACAACATTTCTAAACCTCAGTTTTCTTCTCTGAAAAACAAGAGAGGTAGAGATGTCCTTTGAGGTCTTTTCTGGCTCCAGCATTCTATGTGTCCCCACGGTATGTGAAATAAAACAAAGTAATAGCCATTCTGGACACAGAATCACACTTGAGTTCTTTTAAAAAAAGTTTCAAAAAGCCTCCCATTCCATAAAGTGTCTTCCTGCTTCCACTCTGACAAATTCATGTTATCAACAAACTGTGTCATTTATTTCAACAAGACACTCATTGAAGCAACACAATCATCACCAGAGTGTAAACACCCAAGCTTATCACCAACATTAAACCTTCAAAGTGTTTCATTTAATTGAGGCTACAGTGATACAGAAGGACTACTTATGAATAATGCACAGTCGGAGAGTTTTCCCAGGCACCAAGAATTAATAGCTGCTCTGGGAGCCAGCCTGCAAAGAGGAAATCTGTTCCAATTAAGCTTCTCTACACCTTTTCATTGTACCAAGCATCCCACACCCCATTAATCAAGCTATGTGCAGAACTAAGGAAGCATCTTGCATGGGAAAGGCACTAGAATTGGAGTCAAAGGAACTGAGTTCAAATCCTAACTTTGCCCCTTACTATTGAAGTGACCACAAGTTTTCTTAACCTATCACGGCCCCAGTTTCTGTATGTTTAAAATGGAGTTGGACTAGAATCTCTTCAAGCTCTAAATCTAAAATCCTACAGATACAAATTCCCTACAATACCCTGTCCTCAGGAGAGATTAAAGGGAATGCTTCAACTTGGGGACATTAGAAATTCAACTTTCTTTTTTAAGAGACATGGGCATCTCATGGCTTCCATGATGAACTTGCAAGCTCCATTTCAAACACAGACTGCTCTGGTTTGGAGG